>NW_028177378.1:7500-14594 GCF_964030765.1 Micromesistius poutassou | reverse complement strand
TCTCTCCCTCTCTCTCTCTCTCTCCCTCTCTCCCTCAGACGCATCAATCATTGATCTCGTCTGCATAATAAAAGAAGCACAGGAGAAACGTCGGTCTGACGGTTCTCTGGGAGACGTGCGGAGCTCCTCAAAGGAAACATGAAAATGGCGGCCGTGCCAAGGGCAGCGATGCCTGCCTCGCCCACGCGAGCTACACGCTATCCCGCCGACCGACGGCTAACGACCGACATTAAATGGTAAATGGACTGCATTTATAGAGCGCTTTTCTAAGTGCTTCACAACACCGCCTCACGTTCACCCGTTCATACACACGTTCACACACCGACGGCGGAGGCGACCACGCAGGGCGACAGCCCGTTAGGGTGTGTCACAAGAATATAAATATTTCTTTTCACAAGATAGGGTGTCAGAGGCTCACCCCGACACTCCGCTAGGAGGAGCCGGGGATGGAACCAGCAACCTTCTGGTTACCGGCCGACCCCGCTGTACGTCCTGAGCCGCACACCATTAGAGCTTTCTTTGTGTGTGTGTGTGTGTGTGTGTGTGTGTGTGTGTGCGTGACACCTCGCTGCTCGTCCCTCACTAAGTCGAACGCAGCAGAAGCAGCAGTGTGTAACTTTAAAATGTAAATGAGTCCCGGGGTTGTTTCGAGTCGTTGTTTAGAGTCTCTGAAGGATGTCACGGATGGAAGGACATTGCCTGTAATTGCCTGGAGTGAATGCCTGAAAGGCCGACAAATCCTTTACAGTCGTTAAAGGGGAAGGTGTTATTGGGAATTGTTCCAATGCACTCACACTCGCCCAATGTTGGAACCAGACAGAGCAGCATGGGCGCCGACCACTTTCTAGGTCCGAGCCATTTGATTGAATAACAATTGAATACGTCTACATGTGATTATGTACTGCATATAGAACGTTAGAGAATGGGTTGTGTTCTGGGTTGTGGTCTGCTCGACTCGGTCTGATGTAGATGTCTTCTCAGCCCGGACTGTGTTCCACTGGTCCATTCCAGGGAAGTGAGCTAACTGCTACTGCAGGGGTACAGTGAATGTGCCAATAGGAAGAAATCGGATATACTTATGGAATAGTCTAAGCCAATCAGAGGGCTTCTTACATTCCATAATCACTATCTGCATAAGTCATCTATTCGACTTCGCCATTTTTGACTCTAAATACAAGATGAACCTTAAAGTATGACTCAGGTAATTATGCAACGAGGATAACAATATTCAGGGCCCACAGCGGGGTACACGAGATGAGCCTGGGGATACAGAAACTGTGATGGGAACATCCATATGTTGTTTTCTTTTAATCATTGAAGCTTTGTTTCCTAGTCCTTGTATTGTCTAGCCACCCTACCTCTTATCTAACGTTATCTAACGTTAACGTTTCCTCTGCTTGATGAGAACACGGGAACTCTGTCTTTTAGGTAAACATCTCCCTGATTTAATCATTGACAATTGCTTTGTGGGAGGGGATTAAACTGTTGAGATAGCTCTGTCAAACTGTATTCTGGGCCCACTCTGCAATATCTCGTAGAAAAATTGCCACGAACAAACCCTCAAGAGCTCCAGACAGTGAAGAAATAGGTCTAAGAGTGCGGTCAGGTGTCTGAATATGTGAATTTGTCTATCCTCCTTGTCTATCTTTTCTGCCAACCGAAAAAGCTATTTTTATCGAAGATTCACCCGAAGTGGATAAATCAAAGTGTACGTGAACACTGCCTGGTCGTGGCTCTGTGTGGATTGCGATGAAACCTTATATTTTTCCCGAAATTATTACATATAACTGTGAGGTGGACCAGACATCTGCGGCCATCTCAAGACATCTGGGCGTTTCCCTGACAGACGGCACAATCTGAACCTTGTGTTGGAACACTAAAGCAGCTTTTCAATGCTGCTGGGAGACAATTTGAAAATGCTAGTATGTGTATGGCAAACGTTGTGACTATGTGTCTTTTTTTGCAGATTTCTTTGGCTCTCGATTGGTATCGCCATATGATGCACATTATCCAATCAGAAATGTCAACACTTCCCAGAATGCACTTGGCGGACGTTGTGACTATGTGTCTTCGCCGATTTCTTTGGCACACAATCGGCATGGCCATATGATGAACATTATCCAATCAGAGATGTCGACAAGTCCCAGAATGCACTTGGCGGCTGTGTGAAGAGGCTGGACGTCCCGTGAGACATCTGTGGATCCAGTTTATGCCGAGGCTGGGGTCGAGTTTTCTTACAAACACGAGCGCCTCCACTGCTCTCAGCTTGAGGAGAAAAAAAACGCCTACGCCCACCAAACCTTTCAGCCAAAAATACACTCCTATGTCAAGCTGTCCTCCCTACAAAACATTTAATGACCAGCTTCCTTTCACCGTCGTCTCTCCGGGAACCCTGAAGACAATGCGAGTCCTGACAATGGAACCACGGAGAAGAGTCGTACCTGAACAAACAACACTGATCGCGGTATTGTTCCGATTTGAAACCTCTTTTCAAAATGACGTGAATACTGTATTTGCTCATATAGTTTCAGGCCATTTTATTCAAAGCGAGACAGAGCGCGCTACATTCCTCCTGGCCTACAAGGTCGTTCATGGCAGGTCGTACACATCGGCCGTTCCTGATGTTAATGTGGGCTCCGCTGCGTTCATGTACCAGGGCACGCGCTCCACGGACCATGTGTGGTGACTCAACTGGTTGTGGCAAACTTACCCCGGTGCCAACCAAAGTACGGACACATAATAAGTGTCACAAGCGACCTCTCTTGTTGTCCTAGCACGATGTTAGGGTAGAAAAGGGATCCGTTGGGACACAGGGCATTAAGGAGCAGGTAGAATGGTGGGGTAATTAAATGAAACTTCAATTAAATTACATTTTGTTTGTTTAGCCCTTAATCACAGGGGCAGTCTCAAAGGGAGTGACAGGCCATACATACATACATACATTCGTACATACTGTACATACATATATTCATGCACACATACATACATACATATATACATACATATATACATACAGGGTTAGGGTGAGTGCATCTCGCCAAAGGATGACAAGTTATGGAGCACATTTCACACACAGGTGCAATTGCATAACATGTATTGATTTATATCTACCTCTGGCTGTTTTTTTGTTTATTATGTGTAACATTGCTCACTTTTTATTGACTCATTTGATTGACTTTCACTGTTTGTCGATTTTGTTGTCTGTCGACTGACTTTGCAGGTGGATACCTTAATTCCCCCGAGGGGCTGAATAAAGTAAACTATGTATGTATCCATCTGTATATTGGGGATCGAACACAGAACCTTTCTGCAAAGAGTTCGCCACTCGCACCACAACACTACCCTGCCTCAGTGCCAGCAAAATCATTCCTCTAAAACGAAAGTCAGATCAACGTGCACCGATCACTGAGTTTGGTTCGAGAGCCAACCAACTCTCAGCTGGACTAGTCTCTGCTAGCCTCTGTGCTGTTTACTAGTGTGTTTACTAGTGCTGTTTACTAGTGTGTTTGCGTGTTAGTACTAACACGCAAACACACTAGTAAACAGCACTAGCATTGACTTGTGCCAGTGCATAAGGGCTTTTAATATCCCAACTCTGGTGTAAAACAGGCTTACGTACGTTACAGGCTAGATAAGAGCGGCATTCAAAGTGCATTGTCGTTACTCCCCTCATTAGATAGAGCTTTGACTTTTATCCACTACTTAGATCATATTATTGCGGCCCCCGATGTATTTCAACGTTCCTTCACACTAATCCCGGGTACCGCCCGTCGTTAACGACCGGCTCGGGGGCCCACATGACGGGGATTTGCTCGTGGCTAGAGGGGGTTTAACTCCCAGGCAGGACGCTTCTGGGTTCGAACCCCGCATCTAGAGGTATGTTGGAGTACGGTCGGGTGGGGGGGGGGGGGGGGTACTCCTGAAATTTTATCTATCTATTGGTTGAGATTGAGTGGTCGAAATGTGATAAAATCTAAATTAAAAAAAAAAAAAAAAAAAAAAAAAAATATATATATATATATATATATATATATACCCTCCCCTGGCGTTTGGCTTCCTTTGTGGGGAGAAATTATAAATGAAGCGTAATGCACCCTTTTTATTTTATTTTATCCCAACCATTTTTGTGCCGGTTAGGGGGTGTGGGGGGGGGGGGGGGTACTCAGCTGAAAACGTATCTTAGAGGGGAAGACTAGTAGAAAAGGTTTGAGTACCACTGCTCTAACCTGTAGACATCCTTGAGCCAGAGCCAATACCCTACCCCCTACCCCCTACCCTAATCCCTCAGGAGGACAAAGTTGATTTGGATAAAAAGAAAAGGACCATGCCCGTCTTGCCCTTGTATATATTCCGTGATCTTTACTTGGCGGTATCGACAGGGGCAGCGACTAGGGAGGCGACGGAGTGGCGTGAGAGAGAGAGAGAGAGAGAGAGAGAGAGAGAGAGAGAGAGAGAGAGAGAGAGAGCGAGAGAGAGAGAGACTGACACGTAGCGTCGGAACGCGGCCGGCGATCGAAACTGCGATTGCGCAAGAGGCGCGTTGAACCCCCCGAGGTTCAGCGCGTTAACGCGCCGAGCCCCAACCGCCTCGGCGCTTGCTACTCTGAAGCACTGGCGCTGTCCTCCCCTCCCTCCCTCCCTTCCCTCCCCCCTCCCCTCGAGGCATCAGTCATCTGGCAGCGCTGCGCTGCGCTCCCCTCTCAGCTTTTCTGACGTTCATGCGCGGTGATTGACCGGAGCTCCGAGTCCCGGGGTCCTCCACCCGGCGAACCGTCCTCTGATCCGGTTCTCGCTCGTTCTCTCTCTCTCTCTCTCGCCGGGTTTCTGTTTATGATCGCGGGACGGAACAGAAGCGGCAAACACGCGCAAGACGCGGCGCCAGCGGCACGGGAAGGGGACGGGGCGACTGACTGGCCGCGCGGTGGGACGCTTGTCATATGGGCCGGCTGTGATACGCCCTGATGGCTCGTGCTGTACTCTGCTGGGGGGAACACACACACACACACACACACACACACACACACACACACACACACACACACACACACACACACACACACACACACACACACACACACACACACACAGTAGAGAATCCTTGGTCCATGAATCGCTTCGACACACTGCAGTGCTGCGAGACCAGACCAGGCCAATGTGTATCATAAGATTATTCACATTTAGTATTTTATGAAAAATTAAATAACCTGGGTTATTTAATTTAATATAATAATAATAATAATAATATAATAATAATAATATATAATATAAAAAATAAAACACATTTGAGGACAAGGTTGAGTTTGACCGCTATAGTAAACATCACTAGCTTTTCTTAACCCAGCTATCACTATCTAGCTAGCTATCACTCAAGCCAGACTTGAGTCACTGATTGAGTGACTCGCTGTCATCGCTATGACAGATAATGTCATGGGAGTTTCTCCATCTTCTGGGGGAGAACTACAATCATACATGCTGCTGGCAGGCTGACCACCTTCCTCGTGATTATCTCCTTATTATCACTGCCGATTCAGAGGCAGTTTGACACTGATTGTTTTTACAATCTGTCCAAAAATATAGAGATATATTTATGGTGTCAATTCCACGGAGGTAGGGACCTCGTGACATCATAGTCGGCTCTGGCCATTAGGTACATGCGCATACACACACACACACATACACATATGCATATATATATATATATATATATAGTTTACATGCATTATTATAGCGTACTCTGGGTTTCACACACACACATACACCAAACGTTTATACACAATTATTACACAAACCAATTATACTGTACACACACTTGTCCAACGTTTACACACACACACACACACACACCTAGTGTTCATCCACACGCAACCATTTACACAAACCCACACCAATTCTCATTCACACACACACACACATCAACCGTTTACACGCACACAGTCAAATGACTGCAATAAAGCCCTGTGCTACGGTCTCACTAAATGCCAAGCTGTTCCACAGCAGAGCCGTTGAACTGCCAACCTCGCCCATATCCTCGGCCGCTTTCAATTAACTCCCTGAAACCTTGGCTCGACTTAACCGCTGTCACCGCCGCCGCCGCCGCCGCCGCCGCTCGCGTCCACAGATCAACCGATAACACACAGGGTCGGGATTATTCCACGCATAATTGTATTTTTCTGTTGGGGCGGGAGATGATTATATAATGAGGTTTTTTTTGTTGGGTGTTTGGTGAATTAAATACACACTCTGAAATTGTTATCCTCTGCGTTCGTTCAAGGGTGTAATTATTTGTGTCGGGCAAATCGTCAAAATATTTTGGCACTCCACGATACTGATAGCCATTGTGGTATACATTGTGAGTTTGAGTGTGTGTATTTGTGTGTTTGCTTGTGTGTGTGTGTGTGTGCCTCTATGTGTTTGTTTGTGCGTGTGTGTGTGTGTGCTTGTGTTTTTGTGTGTGTGTGTGTGTGTGTGTGTGTGCCTCTATGTGTTTGTTTGTGCGTGTGTGTGTGCGCTTGTGTTTTTGTGTGCGTGTTTGCGCCGTGTTTGTGTTTGTGTTTGTCACGCTCAGAGTCTCTTAGGGCGGCGTCCACCTCTCTCTCTCTCGCCTCAACACGCCCCCCCGAAAATATTAAAATAGAGAATACTGCTGCGTCGGCAAATATCTTCTTAAGAGCGTTCCCCTCGTCATTAGTTTGCATTAGTAACGCGGGGAGCCGTGCTTGTGATGCCGAGCACGCCCTGTGGTGTCTGATTACTTTGTGGGCGAATAGATCCCAGAAAAGTTTGGCAGTTGACACGCCATTGTTGCTAGTGAGCTAACTCTGAAGCGCCGGCGTCGTCTGTCGTCCTTTCATCTACGGTCCGACCGGAAAGTTTTCTCTGCCAAGAAACTTTTCTTGGCAGAGTTTTTTTTTTGCAGACATAGATGCATGAATACACACACATCCAGTCTTTACATAGGCCTTAATACATACATTAGTCAGGCAACCGGAAAGAGACACACACACACACACACACACACACACACACACACACACACACACACACACACACACACACACACACACACACACACGTGAGCACATACAAATATTAGC
>NW_028177379.1:0-5715 GCF_964030765.1 Micromesistius poutassou | reverse complement strand
CTGTGAGGAATTGTTTCCTTTTCACTAATGTTGCTGGCCTGTTGCTGGCCTGATTTCAGTCCATCGTTGCCGTGGTTAAGGTCAAGCCTAAGTCATCGTGAGTGAGCACACTATTTGGAGTTGTGTGAGTTGTGACACAGCATTACACACACACATTAAGCCCTTGAGCATTACAACAATGTGTTGGTGTTTTCCTGAACAAAGCAGTCAACACGTGATCGTAGCCCAACCTAGCCTTGATGCTCACCTGGCCGTAGCGTACAAATTGAATACTCCACCTTTTAGTTGAGATGATTTCAACGTCAACCTCCCAAAGTGCATCCAATCAGATCACAGCTGTGTTTGATGTTCTAGAACCAAGGGAACCAAACGCAAGCGGCTTTCTGAACTCCTAAAGCTCAACATGGGAGGTATGAGTTCAAAGCCCTGAGCTGCGCTCTGTGGGTGGCGTCCACGCGTCCACCTCCTTCAATAGGCTCACGCTGCAGCGTCTCCGGAGTCCTGCCGCGTGCTTTAGAACCACAACGGCCCCGGACACGGGGACCCCCCCCCAGAGGAGGAGGCCCCGGACACGGGGACCCCCCCCCAGAGGAGGAGGCCCCGGACACAGGGACCCCCCCCCCCAGAGGAGGAGGCCCCGCTGAGGAGCGGCTGCAGTCCCTGGACCTCCACAGGCGAGATGTACAGCGATACATCGTGTAGATACATCCCATAATGGACACTACAGTGGATCAGTCCCTAGAGTGGGCATTGCATCTGCTGTAGGTAAAGTTAATGGAAAGCATTTGAAATATTGGAGATATTGACAATCATCAATACATCGACATACTTCTCATAATTGGTCAGATTTTTGTTCTACTTGAGTTTAACTTTTAAAAGGAAATTGCCATTGGCTGATGATTCATAAAACACTTCTCAAGTGGGCTTTTGCCAACAAAGCAGCATTGAATCATGTTCATGCCCATTTCTCCACGGTTACTTTGAAGTACAGAAGCATTCGTCTTACCAAACACATTACGTCCCAAACACACACAGTTGTACGCAACACTGAAAGATGAAATAGTGGTGTAACAATTTCAAGACGGGTACAATATACAAACCGGTGAACGCCCAGGGCAGAACTGTTCATTTGATCTGTTAATGATTCCTATCAATCCTGTAAATGATGGTGGTCAATGCCACAGTTATCCATGATGGAGTGCGTCCAATAGAGATCTAATAGAAGTAATGCTTGTCAGTGTTTAGTGTTATTAATGGAACGCGGTCGATAGTCCTCTGCACACGCCGTCGTTGTGTTTCATATACTGTACACCGACTTTGACCGAAGAGGTGGGATGTATACTTTTTTTCAATTGAAAGGAAAGTAAGCAAGCTCCATTGACTTCAAATTAGGAGCATAACCGTTAACATTATGAAAATTCACAGTTGAATGAACCTAAAATGTTTATGTAATGAGAAATTGATCGGATTTGGCTGGTGCATTTTCTCATTTTTTCTTCTGAAACAAATTAAATCATTTAATGCCGTCTAAACCCCCAGCATATTTTAGGAAAAAAGGAATAAAGCACAACAAATTGATCGTATACTGAATAAAGTAAATGTACATGAATATATGATAACATCAATCCCACTTCAATGTGGTTATGGCAAATCTGTGGTGAAGGAAAGCCTCGCTTATGTAATTGTAGCAAAATAACTATTGCCCTCCCAACACACTAAAGAGCCCTTATTTAACCACAACATTGATCAGCCATCTAAAGCCATTTTAAACTCTATCCCTTTGTGACTTTAAAAGGGACAGAGTCTGAAATGGGTCACAATGCCAATCTCTTAACAACACTTGGTGGTTAAATAAGGGGCCTTTAAAAACCTCCCCTGATTATCTCCTTATTCCTTTAATTCATTTATTAATTTATTCATCATCACAGGGCTGAGGCAGCTTGTCATGTGGCTTACAAGCCGATGTTTGTTTGATGAACATGGCTGCGATACAAACCTATAGTATTGAAGGAGTTTGGACAGTGCTCTGCTTCTGTGGCGCTTTCACAGATTATCTTGTGATTTTTGTTTTTAACGTCACAACAAACTGTTAATCTGTCGCTTTATGCTTTAGTACTAGTTGTCAGTTTTAAAGGTGAAAGGGTATTTTTTTATAGAAAGAGAAACAGGAGTTCTGTCTATCGATTGAACTGCCCTAATCGTTTATGATAGTGTGGGAAAATGCAAAGTTGGGTCTTCAAACAATCACAGCGTTCTGCAAAGCACACCAGTTCAGTTGGTTGAACGGCCAGTTCAGGTGTACATGTATAAGTGTACAATTTATGTGAAATTATATTAACATTTTATCCTACCAGTTTATCCCAAATATGTTCATAGATATCTATTAAAAGTCACCTACTTTGTTGATATAATGTTATATTATTTTTCTAACAATAATAATAAAATACATTATTCGATATACAAATTAATAATAAACCAAAATTGTTACAGAATATATTAAAGATGTAAAATGCCAACAAAAACATTTTTGCCAGATTCTGAAGTCTAAATCAGACCAAGCATAGATAGCTGTAATTCTAAATCCACATGGTTGACACTAAATGAGGATATTTACTTTTTAACCTGTATACATTTAATTGTTTATATTCATATCTGTGCCCATGTCTGAGTCTATCATGTTTATGGTTATCAAATTGTAATAGGTGCTGGTTACACAAAACACTATCTTTCACTTGTAAATACAACATACTTTAATTTATTTTTCTACATTGTGGAGATAATTATTACATTTTCACTCTGTTTTTGCCTCATCAGCTGAAGAGCTTAAAAACATCAATGCACACAGCAAATCATATGTAAATAAATTCCATGAATAATACATTACCCGGATTGTGCATTATATTCTGCTAAATGTATATACAAAAAAAGTAAGAACACAGGAATGCGTGTCTGCCCCTGGCAGGTGACGCAGTGGAGGGACTCTAAGGTGAGACAGATATTGCCGTTGGTATCATTGGGAGCTGAGTAGGGCTAGGGGAAATGCCTTATAAACAGCAGATATTTCATTCACATAGACAATGATAAAAAGAAAGAAAGGGGTACTGTATTCTCTGATTATATAAATGGCACAGATGAATGATGGGACTGAAAGGACTGGAGCACTAATGTGCGTGATAAATGCTGTACTTAATTTTTAAGAGCAGCCATTTACTTTACATCAATAAAAAAGAACGCTATCTAGATTAAAGTTGAACCTTAACTGAACTATAAATCTTCATTAACCATTACGCGTACCGCAATGACGTAACGATTTGGTATACAGAATAATATAATTATAATTATTTAATTAAGCATCTGTCCAACACATGTGTACTGGGTATTAGGTACACGGACGTAGCGACGCACAAATTACTCCTCATTAGCAGAGAAATTAAAGTCGCTGACTGTCACAACGGCGAAACGATGACGGAGAATCTCAGTAAAGTTTGTCAACATGTCAGCACTTTCCGCCCGCTCTTTTGTGAGTTTCACTTCTGCTGAAACGGTGAACCAGTGAGCCACTAACAAACACCTAGCTCCCTAGATTGCGTCATTACCCGCTACACCACCCGAGATCCTTCGTTTAGGGCTTGTTCTGCACCGAGCACCAACGCCAGTCTAAAGGGGATAGATGGATTTTGTATTTATGTTCTTTTTGTACTTTCTTTTCATATCTATTATTTCATTTGGATGGCTCTGAAGTGATGAGTGCGTTCTATTAATAACCAGTCACATGGTGGCCTTCTAGAGCTTTCTGCAGCACTTTTTGCACAATGTATAAATCACGAGAAGGGATTGAAATGACAACTTGACGTGTAACTAAACGCCACCTCACATGCACATCCTCACCACAGACAGGATGAAACCAGAGTTTCATACTGTTGTACTGGACAAATATGAAAAAAAAGCAACTCAAAACGGATTGAATAAAAAGAATATTGTATTTTATGGTATTTCATTTGGAGTCGATATATATGGCATTGATTATAATGTATGAATATAATGTGGTTGTTTGAAAGTCCACATGTGGGACACCATCGTGATGGAGAATTTGTAAAGACATGAATCAGATTTACACTTGTGTCCAAGGTGAAGCTGTATTTGTCATTTTTTGGTTTGTATATTTATTTTCTGTTGTAGTTGCGCCTAAGAATGAAGTCTTTCTACATGAATGCAGGAACCCGATATTAATATGCCCTTAATGACCCCCTTATCTGCTTCTGGACACATTATAAACATTCTAGCACATTTTGTTCAACACTAAAAAGGGGGATTCTGTTTGATGTATGTTGTATGATGTATGATACCAAAAGCTAAAAAAATATTTTAAAAAAAGAAACAAAAAAAGAAAAAAAGTTTGGAACATCGTGAGCATGTTGGTATACAAAAAGTTATTACAGAAGTACCTCGTCTGTTTCGTGAAGAAGAAAATATTGTCAGAAAACGAAAAATATTTAACAGATAAAAGAAATGCACAAAAAAAGATGAGCACAAAAGTGTTAGTAACGTCTGTAGGGTTCACGGTTGTATAGAGTCAAGTACAAGCCAGTCAACTGCCAATGAGACCCAACTCCTGCTCTGCAGTCTGACCCTCACCAGGGAAATCTTGTACAAAACGATCTGTAAACTATTCCAGCCGTTCCAACTGACAATGAACATCTGCCCATATATCTGAATCTCCATCCTATGAGGAGACCGATAATGCAATTATTTTATTATTACGACCCATGTGAGAAATGTGAATTTCCGACTGAAAAAAAGAGATTTTACCAAGAATTAGCACACATTTTAAAGTTACAGCACACAGCCAGGGGATATTTTACAAAACGTAGCTTAAAGGAATGAACAAATTATAAAACAGGTATTTAATTAAAGATCCGGTTGTAGAAAAAAAACTAAAGTAACAGATTTCTGTGGTGAGAGTGAGCCGGTATTCCAGGTGTTGACAGATGATATTCCAGGACTTACTCTTATCTTTGGCTTCAGGACCTCTTAGCAGAAAGTTCTTTAGCTACAAAGCATATAGTACTATTCAAAATGTAAGAGTTCATCCAATAAACAAGACATTCTATACAATGATCTCTGTGTTGTGGTTCACTTGTAAACCCTGTGTGTCCTAGAACTATGTCCGACTTAAAATCAGTATCAACTGCAGCTTTCAGCAACATCTGCAGGTTATCATAATACTTAAACAAATGAATAGTGACTGTATTACCTGATCTTAGATTAGCAATTCATAGTATCATTTAATTCAAATTTTGAGAGGTTTACAAAAAGGAATGCGCAATTTTTGCGCAAGTGTGGAGGGCAAAATCTATTGATGTCAAGTTAATGGATGTGTCAGTCAGTCAGACTGGTGACCTTGAGGGGCAATTCTCTGCACTTCCTAGACTGCTGAAAATCTAACTACACACAACTTCTTCATATGGTGAGCTTATCTCTAAAGGTTACCCTTCACAAATGAAAATATGTCTTGCCAAACAGGCAAAGAAAATATATACTATATATATATTTACATACATATCTGGGGGGTTTTCAGTCTGACATTTTCATCTTTCATATGGAAAAAATGGGGATAATTGTGTGATTTCAAAGGCAAACTCATGAAGACTGTTCGTGTGCAAGCAGGAAGATATTCCTGTTTGATGTCCCACCGGCTGCCAGCCCTCCCAGAAC
>NW_028177381.1:0-14357 GCF_964030765.1 Micromesistius poutassou | reverse complement strand
TAACCCCTCTCTTGGTTAGCTGGTTAACGAGCCGAGCGGGTGAACCCCTCTCTTGGTCAGCTGGTTAACGAGCCGAGCGGGTTAACCCCTCTCTTGGTTAGCTGGTTAAACGAGCCGAGCGGGTTAACCCCTCTCTTGGTTAGCTGGTTAACGATAATCTTGTACATAATAACACGTTAGTCACGTTGCTCTGTTACTGAGCAGTGACACAGCCCTGATGCATTGTGGGAATAATGAAATGAACGGACGGGGGGGGGTGGTGGGGGGGGGTATGTTGAATGTTGGCCTGTGCCTCCGACGGGCTAACCCTGGTTTGTCCCCCCCCCCCCCCCCCCCCCGCTGCCAGGCCGGCGGGGGCTGCCTCGGCGCGGCCGTGGAGGAGGTGCTCACCAAAGAGGGACAAAGAGCTCCTCCTCCTCTCTGCTCCACCCCCCCCCAACCCGTGCGGTGCCTAGCTCCGCCCCTGAGGGGGGGAGGGGCGGGGGGGGGGGCAGCGGTGCCCAGCCCCCACCACAACAAGCTCTGATGTGGTTGGTCTGGGCTGGGGTGCGCCGGGGAGGGAGGGGGGGGAGGGGGGAGGACCTAGAGGGAGACAACGGTGCAGGTCGGGAGGGGGGGGGGGGGGGTGGGGGGGGGGGGGGGGGTGATCGACCGGGCCAACTTCCTGGTCCACTTCCTGTCTCGACGGGGGTGAGTGGCGGCGAGTGTAAAGTGATTGAATGATTGTACTTTTTCTACCGCTTTTTTTGGGGGATGCTGCCATTTTTTGGGGCGGGGGGGGGAGAACGTTCTACGTTCCGTTTTGTTTCCGACTGTAAAGTTCTGACGGAGACGGTGGGCTGTTGGGTCCGTCTCTCCGTCCGTCCGTCCGTCCTCATCCTGTAGATGACCCATCATCAAACGTGATCGACCGCTTTGTCACGGCACAAAAACACGACTCGACTTTATCGACGGGGGGGGGGACTTTAAAAAAAAAAAAAAAAAGGGGGCATTCCGGGGTTCGCTTCCTCTGCGTCTAGTCGGCATGGAAACGCCGGCGTGGCTCCTCCTCCGTCGTCGTCGTCGTCTCCGCCCAGACGTGGACGTGGACGTGAGGCTGAGGGGCCGAACGACCGAGCTCTGAGCCAATCCCCTTCCTTCCTTCTCCGGGTTGCTTCTCTAAAGTCAGGGAATACTGTGACAGCCAGACCAAGGGAAACGATCGGTGGGCTCTCGCATCGATTAGCCGTGTCTGTGCCTCGCATGTCCGAGCCATCCCCACTGTTTAACCACCTCCCCCCCCCTCCCCCCCCCCCCCCAGGCCTCGCTAGCCGAGCACCAACCCCCCCTCCCCCCCCCCAGGCCTCACCAGCCGAGCACCGCCCCCGTCTCCACCAGACCGCGGCCTGTGTTTTTCCCCCAAACTGGACTTTTGAAACTGTACATATGTGGATTAGTTTTATTTATGTTTCTGGATCAATCCGCTTGGGGTTGTGGCGTTATGAACGCGCTCCACGGGGCGCTGTACGACGACGATGATGATGATGATGATGATGATGACTTCTTCCAAGTCTTAAATTTAATAAACCGTTCTATAATGTTTGTACTTCCTGGTGTCTGTGTGTGTGTGTGGTGTGTGTGTGTGTGTCTGTCTGTTGTTGTTGGGGTTATTTATTAATGACAATGTTGACCTGATGTTGATTACTTTACCACAGGCGCCTCAGTTAGACAAACCGCGACGTGAATCAACGCAACATTCATTTAAATCCAGTTTAAACCAAACTGTTGTTTATTTAGAGAGCACCTGTCAATCACACCATTCATAGTGCGCTGCACACGCGGCAGCCGTCACAAAGACCATAAAAAACATTTATAGGAGCATCAATAAAAACGCAATAAAATAATATTTGCAGAAGATGAATGGTTCTTTTATAAACCTAATTCAAGGCAAAACCTCCAATCTCGCTATTTATGGCTTCATAAATGCCCGAATATTCCTTCTTCTTCTCGCCATGAATGAAGAAGGAACGAATGTGTTTACACTTGACTGCTTCCTCCATTTCGATATTATATTTATTACATCATCATTATTATTATTACACTGTTATTATTATATTGGCCTCAACCATGAGGATTAGAACACCGCGCGCGCGCGCCGCGCCTCCCTCGCGTGGTTGCGCATTTCCTCGCCGCCGACGTCACTTCCAGGTGTCACTAGGCTGCTCGGTGCGGTGCTGGGGAGCAGAGCCGCCGGGAAGATGTGAACCAGGCCAGCGCTCAAGACCCGTCACAACACTTACCGCGAATATAACGCCTCTCATCTGTTCGACACCGAGCGCGCCCCCCCCCCCAAGACGGACGGACGGTCGCACGGTACGGGGCCGGGGAGGAGTCTAATAACCGGACGGCGGTGTCGACTACGCGGCCGTGGTCTCTCTCCCGTTCCACCCGGAGTAGCGGAGCGCACCGCCCGGAGCAGCCATCTTTAGTGGTTCCAGAATGGACGGGGGGGCGACGCGCGCGGCCTGGTCGGGCTGCGGCCGGCCCGGCCCGGGCCCCGGGGGGCCGGGGGGGGGGACGACGCTGCTCACGCCTCTGCTGGTGCTGTTCTCGGTGGTGGGCCTCCTCTCCGGGACGCCGCGGCTGACGACGGACGCGAAGGACTGCGACAAACCCTGCGTGAACGGCCGGTGCAACTCGGCCACCGGCGGCTGTGTGTGCCTGGCCGGCTGGGTGGGGGAGCAGTGCCAGCACTGCGGTGGTCGCTTCAGGTACGGTCGCACGGCGGGGGTAACGCACACGCACACACACGCACACACACACACACACACACACACACACACACACACACACACACACACACACACACACACACACACACACACACACACACACACACACACGCATACATACACACAGACACACACGTACACTGTTGTTTTTATTTCATGAAAGGACGCTTCGGACGGTTTTCAGTCATCGCGGCCTGGTGGTGCACGAAAGCCTTGCGTGGTGTGTGTGTGTGTCTGTGTGTATATATATAAATGTGTGTGTGTGTGTGTGTGTGTGTGTGTGTGTGTGTGTGTGTGTGTGTGTGTGTGTGTGTGTGTAGCCGATACCTGTGTGTGTGTGTGTGTGTGTGTGTGTGTGTGTGTCGTCGGGAGCGGAGCGCAGATCACCTGAGCCTTATAATAACCGAGGTGGGGTGAGGTGGGTGGGGGTGTGGGGGTAGGGATACGGATCCTCCGCACCTGAGCCGCGGGCCGTCCCGCTGTGGGGACCCGGCCGGGAGTGTGTGGGCTCCAACCCCCGCTCCCCACTCTCCTTCTACCCGCCGTTCGGTTCATCGGTTACCATCACCGCACGGCTCGTAATGGTACCCGGGGTGTATATTATAGGAGACCGTAGCAACGAGCAACGCGGGTCTGTTGGTTGAACTTTAAGTGCAACCAGCCGTCAGGTGGTTGGACTTTGTGATGTTGCGGTTTGTTGACAACATGCAAGGGCACCGGGGGGGGGGGGGGGGGGGGTTGTCATGGGGATTAGGACAGGAGGATACTACGAACGGGTGTGTTGTTGTTGTTGTTGTCAAGGTGATGGGTACAGTTGGCCGAACAATGTCTTGGGAGTCACGCGTGTGTTGGCGACTGACACAGAACTGATGACTTCCATTTTATGTGTGTGTGTGTGTGTGTGTGTGTGTGTGTGTGTGTGTGTGTGTGTGTGTGTGTGTGTGTGTGTGTGGTGTGTGACACGGCGTGCGACGGCGTGGTCATTCTGGATGATGTCACCGCGCGTTAACGTCGTCGTAATGGTATATCGGTAATATCTGTTCGTACGTTCCGGTTGTGAACCCCGCGATGCTTAGCGCCGGAGCAGACTAGAATCGGAACGTGTGACTTTACTTGTTAAGCGTTGAGTTGTTGATGTGACTGTTCCTAGTGCGGCCGGTACGCCAGTACACCTCGGCCCAGATGGACTTAACTCAGCAGGCGGTCTGTTGACTCCCTCCTGAATGGTCCTCGTTCGTTTACCGGCGGTCTGTGTCTGTCTCTGCACCGCTACCGGCACGTTATCAATGAATCTGATTACGTCAGAGAGAATCCCGATCGATGACCTTTTCCGGCCCAGTCCGTTAGCGTATCTTCTGTCTCCGTGACCCCGCCACTAGGGTCAGACCAGACCCCTATTAGACCGCCCTCGAGGACAGGAAGTGCCCTTCAGGACCTCAACAGGAAGAGGAGGGAGCACAGTGGGGGGGGTCCCTCCTTTCATGGATGGACAGGAGGGGGGGGGGGGGGGGAGTAGGATATCAAGGGGGTGGACAGTTCAGGGAGTTCGTCAAAGGTTCCGGGTTTGATTCCCATCCCCATTGTCCGCTTACCTCTTAGCATCCATGAGCAAGATGACCCCTAACCTCTCCTTACCTGCTCCTCAATGGCCTGTCTCTGTACTGTCTAACCCCTACCTGCTCCTTAATGACCTGTCTCTGTACTGTCTAACCCCTACCTGCTCCTTAATGACCTGTCTCTGTACTGTCTAACCCCTACCTGCTCCTTAATGACCCGTCTCTGTACTGTCTAACCCCTACCTGCTCCTTAATGACCTGTCTCTGTACTGTCTAACCCCTACCTGCTCCTTAATGACCTGTCTCTGTACTGTCTAACCCCTACCTGCTCCTTAATGACATATATCTTGATTCACTGTAGGTCTCTAAAATGTGTGTCTTACCAGTAGTATTTTAGCTGATGCGATAATGTGGGATTGATGGTGAATTCAGTGGTGAGGTTAGACCAATCAGAAGGTGCTTTTGTCATTTGATCAATGACTGTATTTCGGTAAAGGTCTCTCTTACTATTTACGATGGTGTGTTTTTATTAATATATATTATTATATGAAGACTTCAGGAGCAGGTAGGCGTTAGGAGGCACGTGCTCAGAGAGCCTGCAGGTGGGCTGTGGGCTGTGGACTGGTTTGAACCCAGAAGCTTTCAGCTGGGAGTTAAACGGCCTCACCATCACTCAATCCGGTCTCCGTTAGGTGGGTGGGTGTCCAGTCTTCATATGACGGTGTACGTAGTTTGATAAACAAGTACAGGCCTTCGTATGATGGGGTACCTTTGATAAGGTCCAGTCTTCGTATGATGGGGTACCTTTGATAAGGTCCAGTCTTCGTATGATGGGGTACCTTTGATAAGGTCCAGTCTTCATATGATGGGGTACCTTTGATAAGGTCCAGTCTTCATATGATGGGGTACCTTTGATAAGGTCCAGTCTTCATATGATGGGGTACCTTTGATAAGGTCCAGTCTTCGTATGATGGGGTACCTTTGATAAAGTACAGGCCAGTCTTCGTATGATGGGGTACCTTTGATAAGGTCCAGTCTTCGTATGATGGGGTACCTTTGATAAGGTCCAGTCTTCGTATGATGGGGTACCTTTGATAAGGTCCGGTCTTCATATGATGGGGTACCTTTGATAAGGTACATGTCTTGATATCTGTGTGTTCTGAGGTGAACCCAGGAGATCTCCTAGTTCTGCCGTCATTCCCAGACGTTTACTGTCTGAGGCCCTGCAACAACAATCTGATACTCATAAGGACAATTATAATATCAATATTTAATGTCTGGATATTTATTATTGTGAATGTTTCCTTTACAAGATCAACAGTGCATCGGGTTATATCACTGCATTGTAATACTGTACTTTTTTTGTATAAATATTTTATATACACAGTTGCACGTTCACATTCAGAGCAGGTCACGAGTTAGACAGTACAGAGACAGGTCATTAAGGAGCAGGTAGGGGTTAGACAGTACAGAGACAGGTCATTAAGGAGCAGGTAGGGGTTAGACAGTACAGAGACAGGTCATTAAGGAGCAGGTAGGGGTTAGACAGTACAGAGACAGGTCATTAAGGAGCAGGTAGGGGTTAGACAGTACAGAGACAGGTCATTAAGGAGCAGGTAGGGGTTAGACAGTACAGAGACAGGTCATTAAGGAGCAGCTAGGGGGTAGACAGTACAGAGACAGGTCATTAAGGAGCAGGTAGGGGTTAGACAGTACAGAGACAGGTCATTAAGGAGCAGGTATGGGTTAGACAGTACAGAGACAGGTCATTAAGGAGCAGGTAGGGGTTAGACAGTACAGAGACAGGTCATTAAGGAGCAGGTAGGGGTTAGACAGTACAGAGACAGGTCATTAAGGAGCAGGTAGGGGTTAGACAGTACAGAGACGGGTCATTAAGGAGCAGGTAGGGGTTAGACAGTACAGAGACAGGTCATTAAGGAGCAGGTAGGGGTTAGACAGTACAGAGACAGGTCATTAAGGAGCAGGTAGGGGTTAGACAGTACAGAGACGGGTCATTAAGGAGCAGGTAGGGGTTAGACAGTACAGAGACAGGTCATTAAGGAGCAGGTAGGGGTTAGACAGTACAGAGACAGGTCATTAAGGAGCAGGTAGGGGTTAGACAGTACAGAGACAGGTCATTAAGGAGCAGGTAGGGGTTAGACAGTACAGAGACAGGTCATTAAGGAGCAGGTAGGGGTTAGACAGTACAGAGACGGGTCATTAAGGAGCAGGTAGGGGTTAGACAGTACAGAGACAGGTCATTAAGGAGCAGGTAGGGGTTAGACAGTACAGAGACGGGTCATTAAGGAGCAGGTAGGGGGTAGACAGTACAGAGACAGACAGGTCATTAAGGAGCAGGTAGGGGGTAGACAGTACAGAGACGGGTCATTAAGGAGCAGGTAGGGGGTAGACAGTACAGAGACAGGTCACTAAGGAGCAGGTAGGGGTTAGACAGTACAGAGACGGGTCATTAAGGAGCAGGTAGGGGGTAGACAGTACAGAGACAGACAGGTCATTAAGGAGCAGGTAGGGGGTAGACAGTACAGAGACGGGTCATTAAGGAGCAGGTAGGGGGTAGACAGTACAGAGACGGGTCATTAAGGAGCAGGTAGGGGGTAGACAGTACTGTGTATGTACCGTGTTCACAACGTGGCCTGTGTCTGGTCAGAAGTGCATTAGCAGTCTTCCCAGTCGAGCCCTGGGCTCACTGCCCCGCCCAGCCCAGCCGGCGTTCAGATAGTGGAAGGAGAGTGGATTTGTCTGAAGAGCTGATCTCTGCGCCGTCACTTAGCGTCTCTCAGCCGTTATCTGCCCGGGTGTGGAGTGGCCTGATCTATCGGCAGCCAGTGAGCGCCGTCCCGATCCACTTCATTAGTCTCCGTATCGCAGCGGCGGGTCTGCAGCGGACGGCCGCCTGCCTCCCAGCGGCAGGGCTGAGCGAGCCCCACAGCTGTGGGTTCTGGTGCTACCGTTAGCCACCGTAGGCTAACGGCTAACCACGGCTAGCCACAGTTAACGACCGCTAACCACAGCTAGCCACCGCTAGCCACCGCTAACCACGGCTAGCCACCACTAGCCACCGCTAACCATGGCTAGCCACAGCTAGCCACCGCTAACCACAGTTAACGACCGCTAACCACGGCTAGCCACCGCTAACCACGGCTAGCCACCCCTAGCCACAGCTAGCCACAGTTAGCCACCGCTAACCACGGCTAGCCACCGCTAACCACGGCTAGCCACCCCTAGCCACAGCTAGCCACAGTTAGCCACCGCTAACCACGGCTAGCCACCGCTAACCACGGCTAGCCACAGTTAGCCACCGCTAACCACGGCTAGCCACCGCTATCCACAGCTAGCCACCGCTAGCCACAGTTAGCCACCGCTAGCCACCGCTAACCACGGCTATCCACCGCTAGCCACAGTTAGCCACCGCTAACCACGGCTAGCCACCGCTAGCCACAGCTAGCCACAGTTAGCCACCGCTAGCCACAGTTAGCCACCGCTAACCACAGCTAGCCACAGTTAGCCACCGCTAACCACAGCTAGCCAGAGTAGAGCACCGCTAGTCATGGCTAACCACAGTTAGCCACCGCTAACCACGGCTAGCCACAGTTATCCACCGCTAACCACAGCTAGCCACATTTAGCCACCGCTAACCACCGCTAGTCACAGCTAACCACAGCTAACCACCATTTTCCACCGCTAGCCACGGCTAAACACCGCTAACCACAGCTAAACACCGCTAGCCACGGCTAGCCACCGCAAACTTGCCGCCTTTCATCAAATCCACTCAAACGTCAGCGGCTGTTTTGTTTTTCGCTCAACCAGAGAAAAAAAAGTCACTTGTGTTTGTAAAGCCGCCGATCAGAGAGAGGGCCAGCGGCGGGGGGGGGGGCCAGCCCCCCCCCTGAAGGCACAGCAGGGGGGTCTCTGTGGACCACCAGACCAGGAGCAGGTCTGGAGAGGCCCTTCTCCTGGTCTCTCCAGACCCGGGGGACGGGGGGGGGGGGGGGGCAGGGAGGACCCAGCGGAGGGGGGTCCGTCCTCCCGGGGGCGGGGGACGAGAGGAGGGCCGAGCCCAGAGCCCAGAGACCCGGTCATGAGAGGAGAGTGGATCGGTTCCAACCCCCCCCCCAAACGGGGACATGGCCGCGGGCGGGCCGTGTACTGTGATGCACTGCACACACACCCGACCCCTTCGTCGCACCAGAAGCAGCAGCAGCAGCAGCAGCAGCAGCACAGTTTTGTGACACATTCTGGGATGTTTTCGCCGTCTGGCAGTCTGCTGGCGGTCGGGCGGTCGGGCCGCAGCGTGCGAGGCCACGTTTAGCATACGCACAATGGAGCCATACAGGCCGGGGGTGGCCTGGTTACTGGGGTGCCCATGTGCCCTGCCGAACGCTGCCAAGACACCCACGCACCGCGCCCCATGAGGGCCTGGGTGCAGCCTGGGGGGGTCGTGGGTGTGGGGGGGGGGTGGGTGGGGGTGGGGGTGGGGGAGGAGGAGGAGGAGGAGGAGGAGGAAGAGGAGGGGGGGGGGGGGTGGGGGTGGGGGAGGAGGAGGAGGAGGAGGAAGAGGAGGAGGGGGTGGTGGTGGTGGTTGTAGTAGGAGTAGTAGTAGTCTCTAGTGGTGGTGGTGGTGGTGGTCTCTGTAGTAGTGGTGGTGGTGGTGGTGGTGGTCTCTGTAGTAGTGGTGGTGGTGGTAGTGGTAGTAGTGGTGGTGGTGGTGGTGGTAGTGGTAGTAGTGGTGGTGGTGGTGGTGGTGGTGGTGGTGGTGGTGGTGGTCTCTGTAGTAGTGGTGGTGGTGGTGGTAGTGGTAGTAGTGGTGGTGGTGGTGGTGGTAGTAGTGGTAGTGGTGGTGGTGGTCTCTGTAGTAGTGGTGGTCTCTGTAGTAGTGGTGGTCTCTGTAGTAGTGGTGGTGGTGGTGGTGGTGTCTGTAGTGGTGGTGGTGGTGGTGATGGTGTGAGATCAGTCCTTAGTACTTGTGTGATGACACATTACTAACTACTACAACACAAGTACTAGACCCTAAACATTTTACTATCAGACCTCTAACCCTGAGAGAGAGAGAGAGACACACACACACACACACACACACACACACACACACACACACACACACACACACACACACACACACACACACACACACACACACACACACACACACACACACACACAGCCTCTTTGTCCCGGCGTTGTCCCTGAGTGCCGCTCAGTGTTTGAAGCTCGACCGTAGCTTTGTAGTTTTTTTTGCAATCGTCACTATATCTCCAACACCAATCAGAGCGCTGACGGCTCTTACTCGCTCTCTCCGGTGCGTCTGTGGGACACTCTGCCCATACCGGTGATATGGCTGAAAGACATATCAACGATATAACTTGATCATATTGATCGATATCGATAACTATTGATCATTTAAAAGACCTGAAAAGACTAGGAATTACCACCCTGGATTTAAACCCTTCTGTTTAACACTTAATACGACCTTCCACTGTTCTTCATCGATCAATACTCCAATGTCGATACAACGATGAAGAACACTCAGATATTGCAAATAAGTATGGAACCGTGTTTGTGTATCAAACCCAGCTGCTAGATTCAGTGGTCCAGTCTCTTATCGATATATATATTGAACATGTTTTATATTGATATTGATCAAAAGTCGATGACGATACGATCATTGATTGTTTCATTGCCCAGGCCTAGCTGGGGTATGTGTTGGTTTGGGTTCTGGGCCTGCAGCCCGCGGGCGTGGTGGTGGGGAGGGGGGGGGGGGGGAGTGAGTGGTTGTGTCCTAAATAGACCGGATTGGAGTCTGAGCAGACGATGCGGACGCACTCCTCTCCACGCTCCTTCAGCACTGCTCCGTTAAAACAACACGGTTGTAGATCTTGTCTGGTAAATGAGGCGGGATTTGTTTGCTTTGGGCCCTTTGGAAGGGTCTGATGTTCACTGACTGACCTGTAGGCATCCTCGGGAAATAAGCACTCGAACCCCTACCTGCTCCTTAATGACCTGTCTCTGTACTGTCTAACCCCTACCTGCTCCTTAATGACCTGTCTCTGTACCGTCTAACCCCTACCCGCTCCTTAATGACCCGTCTCTGTACTGTCTAACCCCTACCTGCTCCTTAATGACCTGTCTCTGTACTGTCTAACCCCTACCTGCTCCTTAATGACCTGTCTCTGTACTGTCTAACCCCTACCTGCTCCTTAATGACCTGTCTCTGTACTGTCTAACCCCTACCTGCTCCTTAAGGACCTGTCTCTGTACTGTCTAACCCCTACCTGCTCCTTAATGACCTGTCTCTGTACTGTCTAACCCCTACCTGCTCCTTAATGACCTGTCTCTGTACTGTCTAACCCCTACCTGCTCCTTAACGACCTGTCTCTGTACTGTCTAACCCCTACCTGCTCCTTAACGACCTGTCTCTGTACTGTCTAACCCCTACCTGCTCCTTAACGACCTGTCTCTGTACTGTCTAACCCCTACCTGCTCCTTAATGACCTGTCTCTGTACTGTCTAACCCCTACCTGCTCCTTAATGACCCGTCTCTGTACTGTCTAACCCCTACCTGCTCCTTAATGACCTGTCTCTGTACTGTCTAACCCCTACCTGCTCCTTAATGACCTGTCTCTGTACTGTCTGACCCCTACCTGCTCCTTAATGACCTGTCTCTGTACTGTCTAACCCCTACCTGCTCCTTAATGACCTGTCTCTGTACTGTCTAACCCCTACCTGCTCCTTAATGACCTGTCTCTGTACTGTCTAACCCCTAGCAGTTCCCTAACCCATCCCTTTACATGCATCTGGATTCACCTCAAGCCTCAAAGCGTGTGATGACCAGTTGGTAGATCTGGGTGTCTGGGTGTATTCCTGCTCTGTGCAGCTGGAGGTCGACAGGGGATTTGTGCTGCCGGTCAGACACGGCCCTGCATGTTGCCTGGTGTGTGTTTCTGTGGGCTGGGGGGGGGTCAGAGGTCAGCTTGGCCAGCTTATCCCCAACAACGGATCCATGGCATGGCAGCCTCCCTCCCTCTCAGACTCCAGAGACGACATCATTCTGCAGCACAGCTGACCGGTCACCGGGAGGTTGCTGGTTTCATGAGGGCTGTCCTGTGGCGGGACGCTGGGATCTGCTGGGGATGAATGATCCCGTAGACACCGCTGGAGCTGTTCTCCTCCCTCTCCGAGCGTGGAGCCCATCCCTCGTTCCCGCCGGAGGAGACTCCCCGCCACGTGAGGGGAAACTTAGGGAATTGATTACCCTATTAAAGTCAAACCTCAAGCCTGCCCATGGCCACTCTGCGTACCTGGTGCCCGTTTCCCATGATGCATTGGAGAGGTATCGGATGAAGTAGAAGACGGTCATTAGAACGGTGTCTCAATTTGATTCATAGTCGATAAATCTTAACGATTACTGGATTAACCCTTTGGTCTATAAAATGCCACCAGAGTCCAAAGTGAGGTCTTGAATTACCTTTTGCTTCATCTGACAAGCAGCCAAGGAAAACTAAAGCGTTCATTTCATACTCCATTCACAAACCAGACGTTAAAGCGACCACTAACGCAACACCCGACTAAACGCGAGACCCGTAGAATATTGAGTCTTCACGTGCCACATCCGGGCCAGCCGACCGGGCAAAGTACCCTGGACGTACTAACGAGTAACTCTTATGGTTCCACGACGAGCCGGCTGTCGCCCTGCATGGCTGACACCTCCGTCGGTGTATGAACGTGTGTATGAATGGGTGAATGTCAGGCAGTGTTGTAAAGCGTTTTGAGTGGCCACTGGTTACAACAGCGCAGTATGAATGCAGTCCGTTCACCGTATATATCATCAGCGTGTTCATGCACGTGTGACCAGTGCTCTGAGGCCTGGGCCCAGCCCGGACCCGGCCAGGTTATCACGGTTATTAATAAAGCGGTTAATCATCTGGCTGTCTTCCCCCCTGTGAAACATGGCCCAGAGAGAGGGAGGGGATTGGGACGTCAGCAGAGCTTGAGATTATCGGGTGTGCGGAGGAGACATGTTGATGCTGGCTGGCAGGCTCCAGGAATTAAAGGGACTTAGAGACGCCCGGTCAGTCCAGTATTGATCCAGGGAACAGCGTGTGAAGGAGGGTTCTCAGGACGTGTACCCTCCGCTCTCATCAAACTGATGATTTATTCATCACTTATTGATTTAAAACGACAATGTTGGCTTGGCATTTTCACTGCTCAGTCAGCTGTGGTTACTCGAAAAGAATCGTTTTAGATACAGTTTCTTTCAGATGCATTGACTATTTATAGCTACTTGTGTTAATTGAGTGCTAATTGCTCGTGTTAATTGAGCTGATGCTTTTATCCCAGACATGTTACAGACGGTGTTTATGTGTATTTTTACATGCATGAAGCAGCTAGGGGGTAGACAGTACAGAGACAGGTCATTAAGGAGCAGGTAGGGGTTAGACAGTACATAGACAGGTCATTAAGGAGCAGGTAGGGGTTAGACAGTACAGAGACAGGTCATTAAGGAGCAGGTAGGGGTTAGGCAGTACAGAGACAGGTCATTAAGGAGCAGGTAGGGGTTAGACAGTACAGAGACAGGTCGTTAAGGAGCAGGTAGGTGTTAGACAGTACAGAGACAGGTCATTAAGGAGCAGGTAGGGGTTAGACAGTACAGAGACAGGTCATTGAGGAGCAGGTAGGGGTTAGACAGTACAGAGACAGGTCATTAAGGAGCAGGTAGGGGTTAGACAGTACAGAGACAGGTCATTAAGGAGCAGGTAGGGGTTAGACAGTACAGAGACAGGTCATTAAGGAGCAGGTAGGGGTTAGACAGTACAGAGACAGGTCATTAAGGAGCAGGTAGGGGTTAGACAGTACAGAGACAGGTCATTAAGGAGCAGGTAGGGGTTAGACAGTACAGAGACGGGTCATTAAGGAGCAGGTAGGGGTTAGACAGTACAGAGACAGGTCATTAAGGAGCAGGTAGGGGTTAGACAGTACAGAGACAGGTCATTAAGGAGCAGGTAGGGGTTAGACAGTACAGAGACAGGTCATTAAGGAGCAGGTAGGGGTTAGACAGTACAGAGACAGGTCATTAAGGAGCAGGTAGGGGTAAGACAGTACAGAGACAGGTCATTAAGGAGCAGTAGGGGTTAGACAGTACAGAGACAGGTCATTGAGGAGCAGGTAGGGGTTAGACAGTACAGAGACAGGTCATTAAGGAGCAGGTAGGGGTTAGACAGTACAGAGACAGGTCATTAAGGAGCAGGTAGGGGTTAGACAGTACAGAGACAGGTCATTAAGGAGCAGGTAGGGGTTAGACAGTACAGAGACAGGTCATTAAGGAGCAGGTAGGGGTTAGACGGTACAGAGACAGGTCATTAAGGAGCAGGTAGGGGTTAGACAGTACAGAGACAGGTCATTAAGGAGCAGGTAGGGGTTAGACAGTACAGAGACAGGTCATTAAGGAGCAGGTAGGGGTTAGACAGTACAGAGACGGGTCATTAAGGAGCAGGTAGGGGTTAGACGGTACAGAGACAGGTCATTAAGGAGCAGGTAGGGGTTAGACGGTACAGAGACAGGTCACTAAGGAGCAGGTAGGGGTTAGACAGTACAGAGACAGGTCATTAAGGAGCAGGTAGGGGTTAGACAGTACAGAGACAGGTCATTAAGGAGCAGGTAGGGGTTAGACAGTACAGAGACGGGTCATTAAGGAGCAGGTAGGGGTTAGACAGTACAGAGACAGGTCATTAAGGAGCAGGTAGGGGTTAGACGGTACAGAGACAGGTCACTAAGGAGAGGGTACTGGTACTTGTTTAAAATGATTTCACCTTGGCGTATAACTCCCGTACCCAACATGTCTGGCAGCGTGGGTTGTCTGGGCGCTAACGGAGGCGGTGAGGCGGTTACATGGATGGTGTGCTACTGTGCTAATCACCAGAGGCCGGCGGGTCGTTCCCTGAGCGCCTCCCCCCCCCCCCCCCCCCCCCCCCCCGTCCTCCCCCCTGTCCTCCCCCCCCGTCCTCCTCCACTCCCA
>NW_028177382.1:0-14812 GCF_964030765.1 Micromesistius poutassou | reverse complement strand
GTGAAAACTTAATTTAAATGTAAATGAGCAGCTTATTTATTCATTTATGTTGTTATGTGACTGGACCTCCAAGTACTTAAAGTGCTACATCACACAATTGGTTTGCCACCACACCAAGCAGACATTCTCTTACTGGTTATGGGATGATCTATATGTGTGTAAGGACGTGTTCAACCACATGAACTTTAGCCAAGTAACGTGGTGTGCCTATTGATGAAAATTGAAAGTCTGAAATTGATTTTGAGTGAACAGACACACACCTCAGGCTTTCTGAGGCTAATATGAAAGATTATATTCATTGTGTTGTTTCCCCAACATGTTGCTGTCCCACCGTTTCAGGGTAAAACAATAAGTTAGGTTGATATAGAGCATATATTAACCTGCCAAATTATTAATATGACTATACATACTAATAAGTCATGATACAAAAAATAATCAGGGTTAATTGTATTATTAAGTGAAAAAGACAACAGAAACATAAAACACAACTGGTGCATGAGATAACGTTCAAGATGCCAATGCGTCATGCTTGTACAGTAACTGTCCAGTACAGCCACCGCACAAAAGACTGTTTGTGTGTGTGTGTGTGTGTGTGTGTGTGTGTGTGTGTGTGTGTGTGTGTGTGTGTGTGTGTGTGTATATGTGTATGTGTGTGTGTGTGTGTGTGTGTGTGTGTGTGTGTGTGTGTGTGTGTGTGTGTGTGTGTGCGCGTGCGTTCTTGCGTGCGTGTGAAAGCAGAAAGCCACACATGTAATCCCGTGAACAGCACACGGGCTTGTGACCGTGTCAATGAGAAGAGGTCCGGGACACCAAACCATGACCGTTTGCAACATCATATCTGCGCGGTTACGACATGCGGTCAAATGACTACCGGTAATTTCAAGGAGCAAGTCCTTGGAAACAGAAGAGGCACTGAACGGCTTGATTAAGAGGACCGTTTGTTTTAAGGTGCATAAAAGCAGGCAGGGAACTGAGGAAAGGGGTAAATAAACTAAAATGTGATGGTTTTACCGGATTGATATAAAAGTGTGCCCTTTAAAATGTTCAGGTTTTTTTGTTTATCTTAAATGAGCATTTGATCGACAGCTTGATATAGGTTTGGAGCGGACGACGTAGTTGCAGCCTACAACAAAGAAAACGATATACCTGTTTTACGCTTTAACAGACACACATTAGGCGGTACATGCACCCTGTAACCCCACACAGGGAGATCCGTGACATTGAGCAGAGGGCACAAAGTGCGATCAACACAAAGCGCACAAAAACGAATCAACTCCATATATTGAGAGCTGTATAAACTTCAAAAAAACGAGCCTCGGTTTTCCACCAGACGAGACTACAGGTGCGACATAAGGGGTAGGTTATAGTGGACCAGCCATAGGCAGACCTTCGGGGCAACTTCGCAGCTCACCTGATATCTCCGACTGTGGGACATCGTCCAGAGGAAATCCTTTCCCGCTGTAAAAATGTCTGATATCCGAGCAGCTGCGGGCTTTGCCGGTCCCTCTGTCCCCAGACGCCGTCAGTAAGCACAACATCCCAGCTGCGATGATGAAGAAGGAATCCATCCCGGACAGATGTGGAGCGCGGATCGGCTGTCAACCGGTCAAGTGGAAATCCTAAGTGAAGGGGTCGATCTTAAAGTCCCGATTATCTGTTGGGGGGGGGGGGGGTCCCTCCTGTTCTGTTCCGCTCCCTGTTCTGCTAGAGTAGATTTGTTTAGTGTTCCAAAAGAGCCGTTGAGGATCCTTTACAAGGTGTTGTTTTATTTCCTTGTACGTTCTCGGTGTGTCTCGCACCACTACCCCGCTCTGAGCGCGCGTGTGTGTGTGTGTGTGTGTGTGTGGAGCGGAGGTCCCGCGTCTGTTCCGCTGAGCGCACAACAGGCTGCACGGCCGGACTCTGGTGCCGAGCGACTGCGATCACGCTGCTTCACCCGCTGGTTCACCGATTCCCCCCGCAAACGCGTCAGGGACTCAGCCCCCAACTGTTGTCGACGTTCAATATTTCCGCTTTATACCCTAAAAGCAAAGGAACGACACGTTCAGGGCGAGATTCGTTGAAGCACCTCACACACACACAACACACACACACACACGCACACACACACACGCACACAAGAGTAAGTATAACTCAAAGCATGCAGAAAATAGCGCCAGCTCCTATTCTGACGCCGTGCGGTGGAGAATATAGCTCTGTGGCGTGCCTACCCCGCAGTGACAAGTCCGTGGGATCCGTGCTCTCAAGGGTGCTGTGTGTGTGTGTGTGTGTGTGTGTGTGTGTGTGTGTGTGTGTGTGTGTGTGCGTGTGTGCGTGTGTGCGCGCGCGTGCGCGTGTGTGTGAGAGAGTGTGTGACTGTGTGTGTGCGTGCTTCCCCCCCCTCCTCAGCTCCTTGGCTACGGCTGGTTCAGGTTGACACGAAGCGCTGCTGGTGCTGCTGTCCCTCTGCTGCCTGGTGAAATGGGGAGGAGGCAGAGGGAGAGATACAGATGGGTAGAGCAGGGTAGCAGAAAGGAGAGAGGGACATCAGAGAGAGAGAGAGGAGGGTGGGGGGGGGGGGGGGGAGAGGGAGATAGGGGAGAGGGGGGGGAGAGAGACAGAGAGAGAGAGAGTTGCTGCAGAAAAGGGACGAGTTTATATTTCAGAGGAGGTTAAATTAGTATCTTATTGATATTTTTGTACACAAATAGGCCTACATTTTTTTGGGGGGGGCGGTTAAGTTTAGCTACCGTATCCCCAGGAATGTCACTCCAATTCCTGTGAAGTGTTTATTTCATTAGGATTCGCTGGAACAACTTCCAGACTGTTAAATGGAAATTGGTGGAAAATATTTATGGAATTTTAAATATAGGCTGCAGCGTAGCGGGGGCATATTTCAGCTGTTTCATGTTGGCCGGACAGTGAACTAATGCATTATCTGGTCTGACGATTTCATCACACCGTTCCAGATGTCACAGGTGGACTGTGGGCGTATGCTCCGCCTCCCAGCCCCGCCCACCAACACTAGTCAACGTCAACAGGGCTTTTAATCTTCGCATTGATTTAGAAGCGGAACACGTTTTGACCTGCCCCAGTGGCGTTGACAGTTAACCCTTACCCCGGTGAACTTCATTAACTTTAATCACAACATTAGCCTAATGATGTCACCATTGAACTGTTCTTTTGACACTAAGTTTTACAACGTAAAGTAAATCTCTACTGTATAATCGTTAACATGCGACCATTACCAATCTGTCACTTTTTTCTCCTTTTGCAATCTCTTAATCACACACACACACACACACACACACACACACACACACAGTGTAGTCTAGTGTGTGTTTCTTTCATGAAATAAATATGGGAAGCGCAGAAAAACTTTACGCAGAGTAAAACTTTATGAATCAAAGCAGGTAAACACTTGAACTATAATCCCTGAATAAATACATAAAACAGGAGGATTATTAACGCACTTAAAACCCGGTGAGTTAAACCCAGACAGAAAGCACAATGGCTGGGAACAGGGGCGGACACTGGGGAACTTTTAAATAACATGGAACACAGGTGACACACAATCAGTAATCAACACCGGGGATACACATTTCAACAACAATGGCACTGGATAAACAAGACACACACACACACACACACACACACGTACATACACACACACACACGCCCATGCATGCAGAACGCTCATTCCCACATACATTCTCACACACACACACACACACACACACACACACACACACACACACACACACACACACACACACACACACACACACACACACACACACACACACACACACACACACACACACACACACACACACACACTGCAGAGTTGCAATTTGATCATTCATTCAAGAAATAAAACAACATTGACACATTCTTCATTTTATTGTGTCCATTATACATTTATCGTACCTTTACACTCGTCAACTCAAAACAGCGGTAAAAAAATATATTGAATGCTGATGCTAGCTTTCATTTTCTCCCGGCTGCAATATGCGATACTATACAACAACAGGCAATATTCCTACATAAGGAATATTTCTCACTTGTTTTTTTTTGTCATGTCGTAGCAAGGGGAACCGTTATAAGAGTGAGTTTGATGGTGTCACTCCCTGGGGAGATGCCTTGGCATTTCAAAAAGCGCTGGGAGAGGAAAATGCCACACGACATCATCACAGTGACAAACAGAACATACTGGTGTCGTCCTGTTAGAACCGGCCATGGTCAGAGAGACAGCTAGAGAGAGAGGGACAAAGAGAGAGAGGGAGAGGGAGAGCTACAGATAGACAGATAGACAGAGAGAAAGAGAGAGGGGAAGAGACAGATGGACAGAGAGAGAGAGAGGGAGAGGGAGAGAGAGCTATACACACAGATTGAGAGAGAGACAGAGAAAGCGAGGAAAGGTAGAATGGAGAGAAGGTGAGATGGAGAGAGAGATCAGAGAGACTTACTAAGACAAATTCAAACACAGAGAGAGATAGATAGATAGATAGATAGATAGATAGATAGATACACAGACAAGCAGACAGAGAGCTTAACACACAAATAGACGCATTTAGACAGAAAGGGAGCGAGAGAGAGAGAGAGAGAGAGAGAGACAAAGTGAGAAGAAAAGAGGTGGGCCAGACAAGAGGAGACAGGGAGGGGAAACATTATCATTTGTGATCGTTCATCTACCTTTGTATCTTTTCATGTAGGAAGGCGGACATTTCTGAATTAATTTGGCAATGCTCTATAATTAGTTCCCCCCCCCCCCCAAGCTGGTAGCTATAGAGTGTCTAAACAGGGGACATTGTATCACGTATCACAAGCTGACAAACCGCTCTGAGGAGCCCAGTGTTCCGGCTCCGTAATTGTCTACTGATCAGCTCCAAGTTTTTAGACGTTAAGAATTTACTGCTTGTGCCTTCTGACTGTAAATGTTGAAATAAGCAAATGTTACACCTAGGCAGTTTGCTGCGATCAAGGGAAGCAAGCTTCTTATCCATGCAGCCCAACCAAACCACTGCTTTTCTGCATGGTCTTCTTGGTCTACTTTCTTTTGCTGTGAAGTGTAACACATGTGGTTGGTTAGTTAACGTAAAAAGTAAAAAAGTCTTAAAAGGCCAATGTCTTATGTTGTTATGTGACCTTTTTTATTTCCTTCATCCTTTCTTTTAGTGTGTGTGTGTGTGTGTGTGTGTGTGTGTGTGTGTGTGTGTGTGTGTGTGTGTGTGTGTGTGTGTTAGTGTAGGTATATGTCTTGGTGTCAATGTCTGGGACAATGTGTCCAAAGATCCTGTCTCTTTTTGTGTGTGTATGTGTGTGTGTGCGCGTGCGTGTGTGTGGTGTGTGTTTTTGTGTGTGCCAAAGCCCAAGTGTGTGTGTTTGTGTTGCCATATGCATGTGTGTATGTGTGTGTGTGTGTGTGCGTGCGTGCGTGCGTGCGTGCGTGCGTGTGTGTGTGTGTGTGTAAATACAGCAGTGTTTATGTGTGTGTGTGTGTGTGTGTAAATACAGCAGTGTTTATGTGTGTGTGTACAATCCATAATTACACACAGTCCTTTTTGTGTCTACCACGGTCCAGCATGTGGCCATAGGTCGGCGGGGGCAGTACTCTCGGAGAGAGAGTGTCCCTGATTGGCCCTGCGCTGTCTGTGCTGCGATGGGGACGGTGTAATTAAGGCGCAGTAAAGGCGGCGTGGCGCAGGTTTTCTCCGGGGCTGGCTGCATTGAAGTTTTATTGGCTTTGACCATGAAAGGCCTGCTAATGAGGACCAGGACACTGGGAGACGACAGGGGGAAGACCGGGAGAGGGAGGAGGGTGGGGTCCGACGGGGGGGGACGCGACATGTTAACGAAGGGAGATGGGGGGAGAGAGGGGGAGAGAGGAGGGTGGGGTCCGACGGGGGGGACGCGACATGTTAACGAAGGGAGATGGGGGGAGAGAGGGGGAGAGAGGAGGGTGGGGTCCGACAGGGGGGGACGCGACATGTTAACGAAGGGAGATGGGGGGAGAGAGAGGGGGAGAGAGGGGGAGAGAGGAGGGTGGGGTCCGACGGGGGGACGCGACATGTTAACGAAGGGAGATGGGGGAGAGAGGGGGAGAGAAGGGGAGAGAGGGGGGGGGGGGGAGAGGGAGGATGAGAGGTGGATGGGAGGTTGATGAGGTTGGATGGTGGATGGGGGGGTTTGAAGTGAGGTGAAGTCGCAGTGGGCGTGCATCCGCGTGTGTATGTGTTTGTGTACCGCATGCGTGTGTGCATGTGTGTGTGTGTGTGTGTGTACCGCATGCGTGTGTGTGTGTGTGTGTGTGTGTGTGTGTGTGTGTGTGTGTGTGTGTGTGTGTGTACCGCATGCGTGTGTGTGTGTGTACCGCATGCGTGTGTGCGTGTGTGTGTACCGCATGCGTGTGTGTGCGTGTGTGTGTACCGCATGCGTGTGTGCATGTGTGTGTGCGTGCGCGTGCATGTGTGGTTAATTACGGGGATAGTCATTTTCAGGGGCAAGCTCTCTGGGTTGGCGTGGGAGGCGGGGGGGAAATGACACCGTTACCGCCCCGAATGCCTGCAGAGTACAGTTGTTGGGCCGGCCTCCGTTACCCCGTGACACTCTGAGAGAGGCGCTGCACAGATGGTGAGGGAGACTGAGGGGGCTTAGGAAGGCACAGAGGCCTGCTGATTCACACAGGTGTTTGTGTGTGTGAATATGTTTGCGTGTGTGTGTGTGTGTGTGTGTGTGTGTGTGTGAGTGTGTTTCTGTGTGTGCGTGTGTGCGTTTGTGTTTCTGTGTGCGTTTGTATGCAGGTATGTGCATGTCTGTGAGTGTGTATGTTTGTGTGGGTGGGTGGGTGGGTGCATGCATGCGCGTTTGCGCGTGTGTGTGTGTGTGTGTGTGTGTGTGTGTGTGTGTGTGTGTGTGTGTGTGTGTGTGTGTGTGTGTGTGTGTGTGTGTGTGTGCACGCGCGCATGCAAAAAGCAATCTGTTATTGAGATTGTTATTGAGATTACTGTTTTGAAGGTCATTTAACAGATTCACGGAATTCTACCCTCCACGCTGCGTCAACGACACTTACATTATACAATATATACACATAGTGTATAAAGTCTGTCGCACACCCACATTCACACACACACACACACACACACACACACACACACACACACACACACACACACACACACACACACACACACACACACACACACACACACACACACACACACACACACACACACACACACACACACACACACGCAACCCGTGTGTGCGCACACCAAACCCACACGCAGTCACACACGCACAAACAGAGCCCCGTAGATCCCAGAGAAATCAGCGATGGAACAGTGGCTCGGTCAATTTACAAGCTTCCAGTGTGCCGCTCTACAGCTGCGCCTTAATGGCATTTCTTTGCAAACACAAATGTGCTGCTTTGACAGATTTAATCAGCCTTCAGAATCAGATCAGAATGTCGTCTCTCTCTCCGGAGGAGCCAGCCCCTCGTCTTAGCCTCATGCAGATAGCATTGATTCTGTCCCCTCAACACGCTTCATGTCTGCCATTAGTCCCGAGTGCAGATACATCCACCGCTGTGCTGCAGTGGGTACACATTACTCACTCACGGTATCGCCCTGCTTTTCCTCTCATCTCCCTTTTCATCGTGGATTCCATTAACTCGCCCTTTTTATTTCTCCATCCGTCTCTGTCCTTCACTATCCCCCGTCGTTCTCTCACTTATACGTTCTACATCCACCCAAAATGCTGTCGCTTTCATCACCCCCCCCCCTCACTCACTCCTCCACGGTGAGGCGTTATCCAAGGGCTTGTGGCTGCAGTCAGGACGGCTAACACGACGAAAAACAACAGAAACATTGTTTGTTTCTGCTCTACTTGCGTCGGGCCCTCTTCCAGTTTGTCTCCTCTCTCTTCCACTGCTGTATCATCCCTTGATCACGTATGCCCAGCGTCTGTCACCCTCCGTGTTCAAACACAGGCTCCTGCATACACCAGCCAGCATACGAAGCCCCCCTCACCCCGGCACAGCCACACAGCCACCTTCCCCTTGCCTCCTCCGCGGCCCGGAGGAGACAAGAGGCTGACAAATGGTGTGGAAATGTTGATGACACAGGAAGAAAAGAAAAAAAAAAAAAGGGTAACAAGGCAGGATGTATGGGGTGAGACGGAAAAGGGCGGGAGGCAGGGAGAGAGAAAATGGGGGGGAAACGATAACGATGAAATATAAGAAGAAAGGAGAGAGCGGGAAGGGAGGAAGGCGGAGGGAGACAACCACATCAGGAGGGAACTGGGTTAGGGAGAACTGAAGAGCGACAGCTGAAGGAATAAATGTACCTCCCGTACAATGAAAAGGAAAGAAAAGAAAATGCTCAAACTTAATGGAGATGAACCAGAAGCCAACAAATTGAGTTCCTAGACGTCTCCCAGGGGTTGTCTTTTTTGGCAGCCATTATTGCGGATGTGATACACCCCCGCGGTGAGCTGAGATATTTCCTTGTCTCCCCCTACCAGTCCACTGGCACCGCTTCTGTTTGGTAATTACTACTTCGGGCGCATTCCAATCTTCTCCCATTGTGGACCCTCAAGTGTAGGTTTTTCTCTTCTCTGGCTTTTTACTTTTCTTCGACGGCGGGTATGGAGTTTAATAGAATGGAGTGTAATCATAGGCGTCGATTGCGCTGGGGACGCTGGGGACAAGTACCCACCAGTTTTCGTCAAGATTAATTTTGTACCCACCACTTAAAAAGAAAAAAAAAAACTTGTTATAGTTGAATTATTTATAACCCCAGCGTATTTGGTTAAGTGACGTCAACGTCTTTGGCGGACTATTTCTCTGCTGATCAACACTACGAATGCTGGTGGTAACAAATTAATTGTAAAAAGACACACCGTGTGAAGTTATTTTTTTTGTTTTGACAAGTATCTGTGTAATAATCGGGATAATGTATAGAATGTCGCCGGTCATTATCTAAAATAAGGCCCTTCAGGGGCCTTATTCATTTCAGTCATTGCTTATAATGGTTTATTCGTTTTCCAGTATAATTCCCTTAATTTAGAAGACAATTTAGATCATTTTTGAATTGTTAAATAAATAAAATATTTCTGTGTGCAATTATTGGAAGCGAGTCGGGCTGACCTTGCCTGCTGTACCCACGGCCTAAAATAAAGATAAACAGCCGAGACAATATCATTAATTCTAACATGACGTTTCATTTGGCCTCAATTGGCTACGGATGCAAACTTGGAATGAACATGCGCAACAGGGATTTCTAAAGGTTACTGTACAGTGGAGGAGCTGAATCATCACTACGGAGCTAAGAAGGTTCTACGAGTGCTTCAGACCAACCGTACCAACGAACGACGTACGAAAGAGATTCGTAGCAAAGAACGTTTCAGGAAACACGAGAAATGTTAAGGTAGAACTTAAAGAAGAGGTTATGAATACCGGCGCTTTTGCACATGGTAAGGCTATGTGTGAGCCAACTTTTATGATATAGAGAGACCCCCCTTAAAGATGAGAAGATAATTCAAACCCTGTGGTAGGCTACACCACGGGATGCATCTGCAGACCACTGCCACATAAATAAAGGTAAGACGCAATATTTATTGCTTCAGATTTGCTGGTGCTGTGGCGAGGTCTTTTGTGCTTTTTGCACTCAAGTAGTCGGCTGTTTTAACTCTTGCAATTGATGTTAGCCATAGCCACCAAGTAGCCTAACTTATCCACGGTTTGCGTTTGTACAGTGTTGTTGGGTATAGTGGAGATGACGATAGTGGAGTAATTAGTGAAATTATTGTGGTGGGGAGTGCATGAGTTTTGGTCAGAATGCCTGATGTAGATTGGATGGATGCGTGTTGTGAATTGAGAACAGCCAGCTCATGATGTGATACAGAGTTCAGCTGTGCAACAGCTGAATGCTTTTTCAATCTTGACGACATTTGTAGTGCTGTGTGTAGCCACGTGTTTGCCTTCACAACTTAAACACGTAGTTAATTTCCTTTCCTAGCTCCTCTTTGTTTGTGTTGGTAGCTTAGTCATGTCATGTTTGTCAACATTGGGTACATGGAGCACAACACAGTGGGTCATAGCCTATGTCCAATGCTTTTTGGAAACGCTTTCTTCATAAAACGTCAGACATCAGTTTTTTGTACACATTTTATTCATTAGTAAGCTACATGGGTATGCCGTCTTTCAGAACCTTTCATTACCTGCACTAAAGAGAAAAAGACTGCAACCTCATTGTACCCAGCACTTCTGAAAATGCAGTTTCGAATGCGTCTCTGTCCCCAGCACATGGGTGTAACATGGGTATTTTCTACTTGAGCTTGATTAATGACATTTAAATGTATGGTTTTTCAATATCCGTGCCATGTCCAGCCGCCTATGCATCGCGCCGGCTTGCTGCACACTGACTTTATCCGCCAGGATGTGAACCGTGGTGGAGGCAAAATCAGTGGCCCTTTGTTCAATCAGCTTGTTCAGTCGCCCCTCGCACTGAGCCACATTTAAAATGGGACTTCCGACATGCATCACGGGCATCAGAGACGATACGGCAAATGTATTTTGTCCTTTGTTATTGCAGTTCAAAGGAAATATTTGAGATGCGCCTGCACCGTTTCACCATTGCAATTATTGTGCACGTTCATTTTGAGTTCGCCCATGCATGTGTCAATGACCCACCGCTCTGATGAAGGGGGGGGGGGGGGGGGGGGGGGAGCTGACTTTCTGTCGGTCAATTGTTAGAGAGTTCAGACGGCGCAGGCGGTCCAGGAACAGCACCCCCCCCCCACCATCCTGTCGAAGACGACGGGAGGCATCTCAGTGTGGTTCCCAGCCCCTCTGAAGATCAGCCCTTCATTATTTTACCACTGCCACTTGTGGCAACCCTCCTTACTTTAAACAGCACGCAAATCTCTTGGGTGTTAAGCCACAACGGCCCGTTTAATCAAACAATAAAGTCTTTCTAAAATGAACTAAAAGATGATCGGGTGGCACAGCCACAACGGCTGGACTCTCCGTCCACCCCAGCCACGAGAGAGCCCTGAATGGCTGTGGAAGCCTCTGCCTTTTAAGCAGGTTTCCTCCCGGCTCCTCAGGTGCTCTGCATCATGTTGATTGGGACGCGGCCCGGTTGCCACACACTAACTATCCACACATTACTGCAGAGCTCCCAATAACACCTCCTCCCCAGTACACTGTGCTCTCTATCACACCACCACCACCACCACCAATCCACCACCACCACCACCACCAATCCACCGCCACCTTGCGTCTGCTCATTTTTCAATTTTAACGAGCAAGATTGCCTTAGACTAGTCACGCGCACACACAGATATGCACACGCACATATGGCACTGAGTCCCACCGCGGGTTTGATTTCAACCTTGGAATGAGCTGAACAGAACCTCCTGGTACTCCGCAGCACCTGATAGGCCCGTCATCCTCGGGCACTGCCCCCCCCCCCCTCCCCCTGGTACCCATGAAGCAATCCATTGTTTACCTTTGCTATTGGGCGATTCCGCTGGTGTCCAGATTCCATTCTCCATCAGTTCCAGATAAGGTTCAGGACTTCCTCAGGCTTTTTTTGTTGCTCCTACTTTTTTTTTTTTACCGCAGAATATTCGGTGCCTTCTCGCTGTGCAGTAGCATGAGGAATAAATAAAATAAACACAAGACTGGAATGGGTTAACCTCATACTCTAGGGCTAATTTTAGCTGGATAAAAAGCCATTCTACTGATATTAGTGATGTGAGAAGTGGAATGGTACCCATGGGAGTACTCACATTCATAGCCTACTTTTCTTTCCTCATGGGCAATGATTAAGTCTAGATTTAGACCACTATCCTGTTTTCTTATTACTCAAAGATTCAGGTCATGTCAGACCACTAGTGCGTGAACTTATGAACTTAGTTGCATGCAGCCCTTCTGAATCTGAATGGAGACTGTAGGGACTGGATTGGAAGTTTTATCTGGGATCATGGAAGCATTTAAACTATCACCAGCATTTCAAACAGATGACATGGTAACATCTTTTCATGAGGTACACCATTTTATTGAGACGCAATAAGCGGCTATCGAATTATATGTTTTCCTTCTGCTGGAATGTGAATGGGAAACTTCTGTTGGGTGATTTTCCAAACGTGCTTTGATTGACATGCAGCCAGGGTTGTTGGCATAGTTTCCTCCAACGCATCCCCCCCCCCGCCCTCTCTTCTCCATGGCTCTGTCCGTCCAGAGCGATGTAGCTAATATGGGAAATCGCCATTTACATGGATTGGCACCCTCAGCGTTCCTCCGTGAAGGCCGTTGTGAGCGAGACTATAAAACAAATCGAGGCGGTAAATCTGTCAGATGGGGAAACAAGTCTTGTCTTCTGGTAGGGTTTCAAATTAAGCTGTAATGTAGCGCCTCCATTTCCTTTAAGAGGGGGGTTGGGAGAAAGTGCGAGAGAGAGAGAGAGAGAGAGTGAGAGCGAGAGAGAAAGGAAGATACAGAGAGGGTGAGAGAGAAAACGTGCCGCATACCTCTCTCTCATTGATTTACTGTACAGGGCCTACTTGCCTGGAACGTCATTTTAAACCAATAAATGCAACAAAGTGCTTGTAGTCAGGATGTGGAATTACAGACAAGATACTTTATGCCTCTCGCATTCTGTCTTTTTATTGGCACCGTGCGGATGGAGAGAGCTTGTTATTCCACTCCCGCAGAGGGAAGATGACAATAGGTTCAACATTACCATCTCGTCAGAAAACCAGCCCCCCCCCCACATTCCGGCATTGAACACCGCCCGTCCTGATCATCAATCATTTAGTTTGGAGATGTTTCACACGTAGAAGACGAAACACCCTCTAATGAGGACATATAAAATGATGCCTTTCGATTAGATCTTGTTCAAGGGCTCACTAGCCGTGTCCGGCCCTCTGGTTTAACGAAGGAGCCAGCCACTCGGTGAACTTGTAGCCTGTTAAAGTAAACGAGCTTACAGGTTGAGCCCGTACATATGTTACCATAAAGCCAACACATGGCACGTATCAACATCCTCAAAGGTAATTGATCTCCCGTTCCCCGCCTTGAAGTGACCCTTGTTTGTGTTTATATGGATTTTTTTTTTATATTTATGAATGTAGGTTTAAGGCGTAACTTGAGACGCTGTGCTCGAGGCGGGCTTATTGGACGGACATCACCGTCGGGAGGAACCTCATACATCATTGACTTTGAATTATGATTGGGGAAGTTCAACTGGGGTGTGGTAAGTGTATGTATTTATGTGAATGCGTGTGTGTTTTGCCGATGTCGTACGTCAAAACTTCCCTTGGGTTCCAGTCATCCAGACATCCTCATTAGCCCCGCTATTTCCACTGCCACTATATATGTTAATGTGCTTTGGTTTAACACAGCGATTGCACTCCCACATTGCCTATACTAATTACCCAATGCATGTTCTTTATGAGTGATTTCATCGCTGTTGTGAACAGGACGTGTGTCATTTAAGAGCGTGAACGTGTTTACCACCTCGCCAAATTGTGCGATAACGCTTTGCTTTAACTTGTTTCCGTACGGTCTGTTTCCACTGATTGAAAATGAACATATTTGATTTACATAAACATTATTCATGTACGCCTACCTTACTGAAGTAAGTCGTGAAACTTTTTGCGGACGTGCAAGTGGTTTATCACTGCCCATAAGGGGTGGGTGGGAAGGACGTGGCGCTAAGGACCCAATTAGAAGACAGGTGAGTCTGTGGCAGGTGTTTTCAATTACTGCTCACCTCCTCGTTAGAAAACGGCATTTGTTTGACCCAAGGGGAGTGTCTTGAGGAAAGTGTTAGATCACAGTATGATGAATTGCAGCTTTGTGTAAAGTGTGGTCTAATCTGTGTGCCTCCAGCTGTTGATTCGGATTTTGTCTACTCCTTCACACAATCGTTCAGAAAAGTGTAAGCAATCAGCCAATAGTGGAATGCATACTAATGTCACCATCATCATCGTTGTCCTCAAGATTCCCACTGCTATCCTCATCATCATCGTCATCATCACCGTCAATACCACTCCCTTCACGTGGGGACATTTTAGTGACAGTGTGTGTGTGTGTGTGTGTGAGTGTGTCTGTGTGGTGTGGCGTGGCGTGGCGTGCGTGTGTGTCTGTGTGTGTGTGTCTGTGTGTGTGCGTGCGTGCGTGCGTGTGTGTGCGTGTGCGCATGCGTGCGAGCCAGAGACAGCATTGATTTCCACCCCCCCTTTGAAGGCCTTTGAAGAGTGGGGCCATGGGACAGAGCCTGGCCTCCCCAATCCCCAATCGCAGACAGTCAATGCCTGTCTAGTGTCTAGGCGCTCAATCATTCACCCCTGCAGTCACACACATGTGACTGGAGTGGTGTGTGTGTGTGTGTGTGTGTGTGAGAGAGAGAGAGAGAGAGAGAGAGAGAGAGAGAGAGAGAGAGAGAGAGAGAGAGAGAGAGAGAGAGAGAGAGAGAGAGAGAGAGAGAGAGAGAGAGAGAGAGAGAGAGAGAGAGAGAGAGAGAGAGAGAGAGAGAGAGAGTTGAGTGTGTGTGCGTGACTCATGGCCGCACGCACACATGAGTCAGGCACCCATGAATAGAAATGTGCATAGACAGACATGTTCTTTGATTGGAGTCAAAGTTCACAGACAAGTCATATATCAGCGTAAATACATTGCAAATGTCAGGTGGATTAGCCCTCTTCCTGATCTCATCTGTGGACTCCTGGCTCCCAGTATACAGGCGCCCGAGAAGTTCAGAAATAGCAGGAGAAGCCGAATTGTTTAATAGAGCAAGAGGCATGTGTTTGCAGGATGCCGGAA
>NW_028177383.1:0-5197 GCF_964030765.1 Micromesistius poutassou | reverse complement strand
CCATCTCTCCCTCTCTCTCTCTCTCGCTCTCTCTCCCTCCATCTCTCCCGCGCTCTCTCTCTCCCTCTCCATCCATCTCTACCTCTCTCTCACACTCCATCTCTCTCTCTCTCTCTCCCCCTCCATCTCTCTCTCCCTCTTTCTCCCTCTCCCTCTATCTCTCTCTCTCCCCCTCCATCTCTCTTTCCCTCCATCTCTCTCTCTCTCTCTCTTCCACCATCTCTCCCTCTATCTCTCTCCCTCCATCTCTCTCTCTCTCTAACTCTGGTCCTCTCTCGCCCCAGGTATGGAGGGTCTGGAGTGTACCCTCCCACAGGACGGAGGTCGCGTGCCGCTCAGCGTGCTGTCCCAGGAGAGCTTCCGGGAGTGCCGTGGCACCCTGAGCCTCGCTGACTACCTCATCGTCATCTTCTCCGGCATCTCCGTCTCGGTGGCCGCCATCTTGGCCAGCTTCTTCCTGGCGTCCACCGTCCACTGCTTCCAGCGCATCAGCAAAGGCGCAAAAAGCGACGAGGAGGAAGGAAATGACTGACAGCAGTGCAACGAGGAGGTAGAAGAAGACCAAAGAAGGAATCGAGGTCTGGACAGTATGTTCACACAGCGGCGTTTCTACGTGGGCATCGGACGCCATGACATCCCTTTCTCCCTGGGAGAGAGGATGTGAGAGGGTATGTAGGTCGTAGTGTGACAGTTGGTGCCCCAGGAGCCAAGGCGACGGAGGAGGGACACGTTGAAACTGCGTGGAGTCTTTTCCCAGCCTCGTGAAAAACCCAACAGCGCGGAGGCCGATCCCGCGGGAATCTAGACTTTATTTTCCGCAGGAGATCAAGAGAACGGGACTGTTGTGCGTTTAACTGTGGGTCGGAGGCAAACTTAAAGATGCTCTTCCAGTAATGATGAGGAAAACCATGGAATGATGTTCCTCGATGTCGGTTTATTGCGCAGCCGGCTGGGCGGTGGGCCACAGGGGCTGACACCAGCGGTACCCTTATGGGTGGTTAAGCTGGTTGAAATGGTTGTGATGGTTAAGATGGTTAAGCCAAATGAGTGGTTATTCTCATGTAGCATTCAGAGGAACTATAGCAAGCAGAATGAAAGGACGGAGGTTGTGTTGTTATGTATTTCATGTTCTTCTGCCAAGTATACTTGGCAGGAGGGGTGGCAAGTGTACAAAAATAAATATATTTTGGACGAAAAAAAATAAAACCACACCAAAGGTTGTAACAAGGAGATTCATAAGTTATTATGTTTAAAATGATTATCATGTAAACATCCAACACAGGCATTTGGAAAAAACATTGTTTACTAGTGAATATGTTAAGATACACATGAAGAATATACATATTAATTATAATAATTACGTTATGAGTACCAAAAACTGAGAAAGTGCCTTATTTAACATTTGTTTTGGTAATAGCTGCTGGTACAGTAAGATTATAGCATTTTGGAATATCAATACGTATATTAAAAAATACAAATATGTATATACATATATATATATATACATATATATGTAAACATATACAGTGTATATATATATATAACATTTTACTTTATTCTCAAAACAATGCAATTGTATTATCCAAACATAAGTGTTTGAGGATACTGCAGTAGCTGTTGATTTCAACTGCCAATGATTCTTAGTTCAACTTCAGATGAAGCAGGTGCATTATCATATTGTCTTCAAAACAAGGCATTGAATGAGTCGGTTGGATACTCAGTGGATACTTTTGGGTGAAGCCAAACATCGATGGGCAAATGAGCTAAAAAGCGAAAAGCACATTTTAGAGATTGCAGGCATTGCACGCTGAAATTATCATGAAACTGAAATTTTGAACATGCTATTTTTTCTGGGTTTGTCATCCTGGATTTGAAAGGGCTCGCATGTAAAACAACATGCAGAGGGAAAAGCAGTGGAACAGGTAAAAACATAAATAAACTTTCATCAAAGCAAGCTTTCCTTGAAACCTCTGACTGTTTTTTTCACCATATTGGTCAAAGTTAAGCATTTTCAAGAAGCATGTATATGTATGTTTATGTATATGTAAATATTTGGAGGTCTTTATTAAAAGCACCATCAAGGACAGCTCTTTGTGGCTGAGTTATCTGAAATACTTCAAATGAAACATTCCAATGACTTTCAAAATCAGTGGGCGAGAGTTGCATTCACCCACACCTTTTTTGTCCTTTTTGTCTACAATCTTTTGGGTTATATTCCATGTTGAGTGCTTCCCTGTTTATTGGTGGCCACTGACTCTATGACTAGTTCTGGAGAAGAAGGAGGAGGAGGAGGAGGAGGAGGTGTAATCTTGGGATTGAGATTTATTCTACAGCTGTAGTGGAGGATCAGAGGATCCACACCAGATGTCCCGAGCCTGTACTGCTGATTGTGTTGAGGCTGTAATTACTGGAGCCAGCTTGAGGCTGTGAGGGGAGGGCGGGGCTGCCATGGTGTGCCATAGTGCATCATGGTATGTTTCAATCCTATCAGCAATATGTCAGTACCCGACAATCTGTGTCATTCCACGTAGTGCACGTGACTGTCATTACTGACAGTAATATACATTTTGTACACAGAGAAAGAGGATGAGAGAGAGAGAGGGAGAGAGAGAGAGAGAGAGAGAGAGAGAGAGCGAGAGAGAGAGAGAGAGTTTGTGTGTGTGTGTGTGTGTGTGTGTGTGTGTGTGTGTGTGTGTGTGTGTGTGCGTGTGTGTGTGTGTGTGTGTGTGTGTGTGTGTGTGTGTGTGTGTGTGTCTAGGAGTGTGAGCGGTAACCACATTCAATTCTAGAAAGATTATTAAAGAGATTTTAGATTAGATATAATATAGCAACATAAAGTCTTCTCAGAAACATGGATAGAGATTAGCACCTAACCCAAAACAGATTTTCCTTTACAGGCGGCTTGCCATCCCTGCTAGTTAATCTCGGAATCTCCCAATTTAAAAAATGAATAAAATTGAAAGTAAATTTAAGAATTCTACTACCATTGTATACAATTATCATTGGGTCATGGACGGTTACTTATAATATGATTGGTCAAATCTATGGCCAGGGTTGGTTGTTTGTAAGAAGATGGAACCAACACATCTGTATAGGGCTTAGTCACACACATCTGTGATCTACTCTGAATCCGGCCATCACTCAGCCAACAGTGAGCTTATTAATATCATAAATAAGTGTGTGTGAGCATTATGACCGCACTTTATAGCATCCCTCACCAATCTTCTTCAGAGATAAATGCCACCAATGTGGTGCATTTGCACTGGAATATTAGTCAAATACCACTTACAACTGTAAGCATGGATTAAAATTCAGTATGGTTGGATTTACACACTGTGGATAATATCTACTTTGACCTTTTAGATCAGAACACCAAACGTATGTACTATGTGCACAAACATGCACGTCAGTCTTGAAAGCACGCACGGAATTAATGAATTACATGCAGGTAAGGAAGAGTGGGAGGAGTAGTATTATAAAACCTTCAGAAGAGCCATTCGCTAAATGCCAATAAATGCTTGTCTTATTTGACTAGATCTGGCCATCAGGTGTGACTAATGTACACAAAAAGCCTTATGAAATGTGATCACACACACGAGCACACACGCACACACATTAATAAATACGCACAGATTTGGCACTCCTATATATCATTTCACCTTCCCACCGCTAGAGGTCTCGATCGTTCACCGTAAAAAGAAACGAAACCATACTTTGTTTTTATCACGTGACCGGAACCTGTCCCATCTCCAGTCTGCTACTCTTTTAGCTCCAACTCAGACCTCAGGAAAGACAACCCCAGCCCGCTTATCCCGTGGCGGCTTGCTCGTAGAAACCCAACGCCGGCATACATCCAATAGGTTTATTTAATCGGGAAACATTCGGCTCATTGGCTCCGGCGTTACGTGAATGAAGTTTGTATCATTAGCTCCTCTAGCTAACGAGGACAACAACCTTGTCCTGTCTCCCCTCGCGCTGTCTGTGCTCCCAATGTGGTTGACAGCTCATTAACTACCTCGTTCATTTACTCTGCATCGAGACCTGGAGCGGAGCACTCCGTGTAATATAGTAATAGAATAGAACCGCCTCCGCTCGGATTGTAACACCTGTCCTGTGTAGTCATGACTGGACAAGATCACTGACTGAGTGTCGACACAGGCCAACATGGGCTCCCCCCCAGCCATTCTGGGCTGACGACCATCGAGCGGTGCGCCGACGCCTGTCCCTCTGGTGAGACTGACCCTAAGTACTGTTAATTGAATTAAGCCCGGTATCAAGGTTGTCCTGACACTGTGTAGGTGGCGGATCACACGTGAGCTGTCAGGTTATACCCTTGTGTCCTTGTGTAGTTGTACATTGGTTATAACACTTTCACACTATACCTGTTCAAACTCCGTCCCTGAGCTGGGATATTGGAGATTTTATTGGCAGTGTTAAGGTTTATCAGATCTGTACGGGATGCACTGGTAGTCGAAGATCGTTATCTAACTGTTGTTAATTGTATAGGTATATCACTTAAAGTTAAAGTTCAAAATAACTTCAACAGCCAGATGTTGTTTGGACTAGTTCACAGATTAGAAGATCCAGACACCCTGTCCTACTAATGTACTTGTCTTGTTTTATATCTAAAAGTATTGGAATTGTGTGCCGTCTTATTATCTTCTGCCACCACCGCCCTTGGCCTCTTTATTCCTTAGAGTGGAGAGAATATCTGTCGTCCAAGATTCCCTCCACAACGTTTTCCGTCAAGTCCCCTTCCCTTTCCCCCCCCGACCCTGAAACCTCATCATGCTGGAGGGACTGGTCGCCTGGGTCCTTAACACCTACCTGGGGAAATATGTGAGCAACTTGAACACAGACCAGCTCTCCATCGCCCTGCTCAAAGGTAATTACAGATGTCTCGGTAATGAATGAGAGACATGTGCTCTGCTGTGTGTTCTGGGCTGCTGGGATCCTGGCTAGCTCAACTGAGCGAGCATTGCATTTACAATACCAGGCATATTATATTCTATACATAATATAGGTCTGTTTGAAGAATTAAACGATGGCACATACCATGCATTACAGCTAATTTCCAAAATGGTGCACATACCAAAAGCATACACGATCCATGTCATATTTTATACCTGAGATAATTAGAAAGCATTTTGATGAAAAAAAGAAAATCAGGTCTGTAGATGGTCCCAATGAACATTTG
>NW_028177384.1:7500-22310 GCF_964030765.1 Micromesistius poutassou | reverse complement strand
AAACACCTCCTGCCCGGTCAGCTCCCTGGGGAGGCCTCGGTAGGTGAGCTGTTCGTGAGGACCGAGGACTTTAATCTACATTACGCGGAGCACTTGGAGGCTAGCGGCGGTAGCGCGGATGACAGCAGACCGTAAACAAGCCAGGCTAGTAGCCGCTAGTTAGCCGCTAGTTAGCCGCTAGTAGCACTAGCCGGCTAACAGCGGAGAGGAAACGGGACAAGCTGACTTTTATCCACCCCGTGGTGATCCACTAACCCCCGGGCCGACACCAGAGCAGCTGCCGGCTGTGAGAACACCCGCACACATACCCGTAGGGACCGTTATTCGGGGTTACAAAACTCCCGAGGCCTCCGCTCCCACTAAGCGGCTCTCCTCCTCCTCCTCCTGCCGTCTCAGAGTGCGCCTTACCCGGGTGGAGGAGATGTCCATCATGACCTCCTGGAAGGCGGCCGTCTCCTCCGCCTGGCGCTGTGTGTGGAGCGCTATCTTCTCGCTGAACTTTCGGGGGTTGGAAGCCCCGGACCCTGCACCCGGAGCGGAGCCGGGACCGGGTCCGCAACCGCCTGCACCCGACGCGGACATCTTTACCGAGCGGACGGGGACGGCTTGACGTAGTGGAGCGGTTCTCCCCCCGTCGAACTGCGCGGTGACAGCGGCGACAGCAGCGCCCCCTGCAGGCCATGGCGGGGCCTGCTGAACTGTTATAAACTATTGTCATGACATCCAGGGTTGTGAATAGTTTTTTATGGTAAACCAAACGGAGGGGATGATCCACGACCACGGGATATAACAAGTGTCCAAAGTTTATTAGTGTCTTGAAATAAATATACATTCATTGAATTACAAAAGAGTGGAGGACAAAAAATCCTGAATTAACTGCAATCATTTCATTCTCAATTCATCTCATACAAAATATTTCATGGATCGGTCAGTTTTTTGGTCAGGGACAACGGAATTGATGAAAATACATTTTAAAAACGTACATTTGAGAAGTGTTGGACAAATGTCATCACCAAGTGAAGGTCAGTAACTCGCAGGGCGTTGTGATTGTGTGGCAGCACTCCGCTGTGGATGTTCTCAGTAAAAGCTTCTCCTCAAACGCAGGCGGAGAAGGGCATATTCAGAATTGTTATGGTACCACAAGACAGCGGAGTGGAGTTGCTGTTAGAATGTGTTTTCTGTTGTATGCTGAGACCACAGAACCCACAGTTTGGTCCACACCCGCTTTCGACTGGGAGAGGAAATTGTGAAACTGTGAGGACTTGTCTGGCACTGCGTTAGAGATGTTCAGTAAGGTCGTCATTAAGGTCCGAGTGAGGAGACCCCATTGGTTGAAGCAACGCATCATGGAAATAACAACCTGTCACCTGACAGGAAACGTAAGTGATATCAGTATCCTGATAGATGATTTACATAATCATATATATATATTAAAATGTAGTTTATAGGATTTTCACTGGAATGCAGAAGTGATTTTTGTGACTTCATCAGAACTTTCTATTGTCACAGATATTTTCGTGCCTTCAATATTACAACTTATTACAAAACAAATTATAAACCATGATTCAGGCTCGGAAGAAAGCGACAACAATCCATCAAGTTCAACTCATCAACCATTTGAATCGCATCGCGGCATGTCAACGCCTGCAACCGTCAAAACAGGAAACGCACGTCTCTTCCTTCCTGTCCCTCTCGGCGGCGGCGGCGGCAGCGGCAGCGGCAGCGGCAGCGGCGGTGGAAGCGGTGGCGGCGATAAGGCCTGGATCCACACACCGCTACAGCTGGATGAAGAGCACGGTGGTCACTGCTACAGCTGGATGAAGAGCACGGTGGTCACCGCTACAGCTGGATGAAGAGCACGGTGGTCACTGCTACAGCTGGATGAAGAGCACGGTGGTCACCACGGAGAAGCCCAGCAGCAGCGCGCCCACCTTGGGCAGCCGGTCGCGGCCCGCGCTGAGCTCGTGGGGCAGGATCTCCAGGAAGGTGACGTAGAGGAAGGTGCCGGTGGCCACGCCCTCCAGGGTGGCGCGGGCCAGCAGGTGCTGCGACGAGGCCCGCGTCTCCGTGAGCGCCAGCCCCAGCCCGATGCCCAGCGGGGACATGGCGGCGAAGAGCAGCACGCAGCCGGCCACCACGGGCCGCCGCAGCCGCGCCTGCACCAGCTTCAGGGACAGGCTGAAGGAGACGACGCTCTTGTGCAGGAGCAACGCCACGCAGACCTCCAGCACCCGGGCGCCGTCCTCCGTCAGCCCCACCGCCAGCCCCTCGAACACCGAGTGCAGCGACAGGGAGAACACCAGGACGAAGGCCCGCAGCGCCGAGCGCGGCGTGAGGTCAGCGTGGAGGTGACCGCCGCCCTCCTCCGCCGGGCGGCCGTGGGAGTGGCGGTGATCGTTCGACGCGCGTGATTGGATGCTGGAGTCGACCAATAGGGAGCGGCGTTCCTCGGAGGCGGGGGGAGGTCCCGGGTCTTTGAAGGCGAGGACGATCTGCTCGAGGACCAGCACCAGGAAGAAGCCCATGGCCATGATGAACTCCGGCAGCGGGAACTTGGACTGCGGGCAGGAGGGGTTTAGGGTCAAGGGTCAGAGGTCAGAGGTCAGGGGTCAGGGCAGCCAAGACACTAAATATAGAGAATAGTAGAACACCCTGAGAGAGAGAGATAGAGAGAGAGAGAGAGAGAGAGAGGGGGGGGGGGTAGAGAGATAGGGGGGAGGGAGAGAGTGAGATAGTCAGAGGAGGGGGTGAGAAGGAGAGAGAGAGGAGAGAGAGAGGAGAGAGAGAGGGGGGGGAGGGAGAGAGTGAGATAGTCAGAGGAGGGGGTGAGAAGGAGAGAGAGGAGAGAGAGAGGAGAGAGAGAGGGGGGGGAGGGAGAGAGTGAGATAGTCAGAGGAGGGGGTGAGAAGGAGAGAGAGAAAGAGGTGGGAGAGCAAATGTAACAGAGAGCATAGGACAGAGAGTGAGAGAATAGGGTTCATGACTTCCTGCTACAGTAAGGTTAAAAACATGAGATGAGATTTAATATCTGCACATGAGAATGATGTTGACTTAATGACTTTACGTGGATCACTGCGTTCTTAGTGTTTGTACTTTGAGTAGAGGATATTAGTACTAGTTCACAGTTCTCTGGAGACCACAGGATGTGTGAAAGGATGTCACCTCCGCAATCAAGGGCAAAGATATCATCTCTGAAGCGCACGCACACACACACACACACACACACACACACACACACACACACACACACACACACACACACACACACACACACACACACACACACACACACACACACCACCAGTGTTGGGGTAGTTACTCCAAAAAAGTTATTAGTTACTTAATAAACATAATTAGTAACTTATTACTAGTTACTTTGTAAGTTGTAACTAGTTACTAGTAAATTGTAATGACATTACTTTACTCGTTACTACATTTGAAAAGTAACTTCACTACTTATTACTTTACTTTCAATAAAAAATATAAAAATAAAGGTCACTTTATCCCCTACAATTAAAACAGAAATGCTACTTAATGCTACTTAAATGCTATTTAAGCCGCGGTGACACATGCTGTTACTTTATGCAATGGTCCAAAGGCTGAATGAACCTGATCTAATTCGCAATATGATATCGTGTCTTCCTCTCACCTTCTTGCAGACAAGAGGAGCCTTCTCACGTTTAAAACTAATGCTGTCTATCCAGGGCACCGTCAATAACCAGTAACCAGCCAGTAACTTTTGTTGTTGGTGGACCAAATGTCCGCGGTGGTGGACACATGATCCAGGGATTCAAAAGTTATTTTGAGTTTCGATTCCATGTTGGAATAACACTTGTCCAGGTAATGGGATAATGTTCTCCTGTCGGATGTTGGCTTGCGCGTCGTGGGTATTTTATCTAGTATTTTTCTAAATCTGGGTTGCGACAGTTGAAAGACGGCTGTCGCCTGGGCATAGAGTGCATTTGACTCGAATATTTTTGTCCTTTCAATTTATAAACTAAAACCCCCTGTCTCCGTCTCCATCTCTATCTCCATTTCCATCTCTCCTTCGCACCAGCAGCTACGTCACTCAAATCGATTGCTATGGCAACATGCAGAGGCAAGCAGCACACACACAGGCAGCACGCATGCACGCACCACTTAAACAGATCAGAACTTTACACACAGGCAAACACGCAGGAACGCGCGTTCCTATAGTCTAGTAAAGTAGTGTAGTTACCAAAAAAAGAAAAGAAGTAGTCTCGTTACTGTAATCCGTTACTTTGTAACTCGTTACCCCCAACACTGGTATCCAGTCACCATATTTGAAGTTAGAGCTTGACCAATCAGTCACCATGGGGGTAAAGGGCTTATCTTCACTGCTGGAGGACAACAGAAGGATCTCCCCGGACGTCCACTTCAGGGACAGCAAGCTGGTGGTGGATGGAAACAACCTGCTCTACCACCTCCACTTCTCGCCCGACCTGGACCAGAACCACGGCGGGGAGTACCTGGCCTTCCGGGCGCAGGTCCGGGCTTTCTTCAAGACTCTGGCCGACTGTGGAATCAAACTGTACGTGGTGATGGACGGAGGGGCGGGCGCCAGCGACATCAAACTGGACACCATCATGGACCGGGCCAGAGGGAAGGCCTGGAGGACCCACGACGCCGCTCTGACGGGCAGGAGGGTCAACATCCTCCCCCCCCTCACCAAGCTGGTGTTCCGGCAGGCGCTGAACGGCCTGAAGGTGCCGCTGGTCAGGTGCTTCGGAGAGGCCGACGGCCAGCTGGCTGCCCTGGCCAGAGAGTGGTGCTGCCCGGTGCTGTCCACAGACAGCGACTTCTACATCTTTGACCTTCCTGGGGGCCTTCTGCACCTGGATCACTTCCGGTGGCGCTCAGTGGAGACGCGCCGTGGCGTCCCCTGCAGGCGATACACCGCGTCCAACTTCTGCACCTTCTTCAACATCCACCGCCAGCTGCTGCCCGTCTTCGCCTCGCTGGCCGGGAACGACTACGTCAACCTCAGAGACGTGAACTGGGCCAGATACGCTCCACTGGGAAGACCTCAAATGAAGAACAGAGCCGCCCGCCTGGAGGGCCTCCTGAGCTGGCTGGGAGCCCGCACAGACCGGACGACAGAAGACACCCTGACAGCAGCGATGGACCTCATGCCCCACATGAGTCAACGGGCTCGGACGGAGGTGAGGACGGCCCTGCTGGAGTACCGGCTCCCCAGCTCCTCTCTGCGGGGGTTCTTCAGTGAGGGAACCGTTCCGCCGCTGCCCGCTGAGATGTTGACCTGCGTCCCCGACTGGGTCCGGGCGCCCCTGGCCAGAGGAGAGCTGAGCGGTGACGTGTTGAACCTGCTTGTGCACAGGAGGAACATACTGCAAACCCAGGTGGAGCGCAGCGACCTACAGAGCTCCAACGTCACCTCGAAGCACATCCGGCAGGTGTGGTACGGGCTGCTGCTGGGCCAGGGGGGGGGTGAGGTGGAGGAGGTGGACCGGGTCGGTCTGGAGCTCGCCAGTGTCAAGGTGCAACCGCTGGTCCAAGGAGCCGCTCAGAGGCTGAGGTTGGACTCTCTGCCCCAGGTAGGTCTACCCACTCATTCAGCTGGATGATAGGTCGATTAAAGATTCATTTCAGGGATATATCTGGAAAGTATCTCCTTTCCCAATACTTTTAATTGTAGTAGCCATAAAATATGTGCCCCTCCCTCTAGTGAAGTAAACACGTGTATCTGTGTATCGGAGAAAGCAGTAGACATATCTCCACCAGTTTACTCCATCCTTCAGTTGTCAGTAGTGGTGTAACGATACGCGGATTCGTACCGAAATCTTTCGGTACGGGTCTAACGGTTCGATGCACGTTTCATTTCGGTACGTACCGAGAAAAAAAAAAAATAATAACTAACTTTTTTTTTTGAATTCAGTTTTTATTGATGATCACACACTCTGTGACACTCTGACTCTGTGAGTGTCTCGTCTTGATGTTTTGTGTTGAGGACCACAATGGAAATAAGTCCTGGACTTTATTGTGTTTTTATCCTCAATTGTATTTGATGTCTTTTCATGTGTGTAAGGCATTTGTTTGATACAATTTTATAAATCTAATCAAAATCAAATTCTTTAATAAAAATAAAATAATAAAAACTGCTGTACCGAAAAACATACCGAGCCGTGACTTATAAACCGAGCTAAGTACTGAACCGTGACTTTAGTGTATGGTTACACCCCTAGTTGTCAGTGTATGTGCTTTGTTCCCACTTCCCAGGCAGACCGCGCTGTGAGGCTGCAGGTGTGTCTGGAGACGCTGGGCGTGGAGGAAGAGACGCTGGAGGGAGTTCCGGCTCACCTGCGCCTCCCAGTGGCTGTGACCTGCTACTGGCTGAGGAGGGCCAGCCCTGAGCTGACGCTCCTCAAAGCTCTGCTGATGGTCATGGTCCAAGGAGAACTGAACCGACGGACAGGAGCGACAACAGGTAGGTAGCACATGTGTGCTCAGCAAAAAACAAAACTAACAATCAAACAAACACTCACCCCCTGTGTGTGTGTGTGTGTGTGTGTGTGTGTGTGTGTGTGTGTGTGTGTGTGTGTGTGTGTGTGTGTGTGTGTGTGTGTGTGTGTGTGTAGGCTGGCAGGGGGATACCAGCCACAACCCTCAGCCTCTGGATGTCGTGGCTCACAGCTTCAACCAATGGCAGGCCTGCCTGAAGGACGCCTCCCAGCTCAACCTGCTGCTCTGCAAGCCCCTCCCTGAACCACACTTCGCCTGGTGAGACACCCAGACAGTACTGTTTCCATAGCAACACCATCACCCAGACAGTACTGTTTCCATAGCAACACCATCACCCAGACAGTACTGTTCCCATAGCAACACCATCACCCAGACAGTACTGTTCCCATAGCAACACCATGACCCAGACAGTACTGTTCCCATAGCAACACCATCACCCAGACAGTACTGTTTCCATAGTAACACCATCACCCAGACAGTACTGTTTCCATAGTAACACCATCACCTGGCCAGTATACCATCACCTAGGCAGCCTGTGTTCTGTTACCATAGTTACACCATGTCAAAAGCTCCTGTGGAGACACTAATACATAAAAATAAATAAAAGTAACATAGAAAGTTGAGTGTTGGGTCAACAGAATGTGGGTTTAAGATAAGATAAGTGCTTCATTAACCCCAGAGGGGTTGGTCCAGGTTGTACCAGGGCCGGCTGGTGCACCAGCGGCAGAAGCAGCTCCAGGAGAGAGGACCAGAGGACATGGTACAGGACGACCAGTTCAGGAGACTGTACAGGAGGCTCCTGGGAGCCGTGACCCAGCCAGACCCCGGGGCCAACAGGAGGGCTGGGGGGCCCGAGGCCCAGCTGAGGGCCAGCATGGAGCACCTTCACCTCAACACCCTGGAGGAGGAGGAGGAGGAGGAGGAGGAGGAGGAGGAGGAGGGGGAGGAGGAGGAGGAGGAGGAGGAGGAGCTGGGCGGGGCTGCAGGCCTGGATCAGGGCTCTGATAGGCCGAGGGTGTCGGTTAGAACACGCTACAGAACCAAAGACAGGACGGGCCGGTCCAGAAACCCAGAACTGGGGAGGAAGCAGGAGAGGGAGGGGTGGGGGTGAGCAGGAAGGAGTTCTAGAGGTGGGGGCGATAGGCCAGCGGTTGGAGCAGGGTGTCCTCTGTGTACTTTGACTGTCTGTGTTTTGCGTCTCCTGAGCTTTGCTACTCGACATTTCACAAAGTCTGAACATTCCTGGCGGGCGTCGTTGTTGTAAAACTTGTCAAACACGTGAGCGACTCCGACCTACCCTGAACATACCCTGTCATTAACCATTGGCGTATGAATCTATTTTATAAAGCCTCTTAGCAACAATGTGCGACTGCGTGGGGAAGACCTTTCAACATAATATGAAATGTACTTCTGAGATGTCAATTAATAAAATTACTATTTACAATTACAATATGATTTGTAAAGTGTGTGGGGGGGGGCCCCTTCAGGGGTCCGGCCGTGAAGAAGTCTGACAGACGGGATTCATTCCCTAATGTAGGCCCAGTGTATAGGCCTACTGATACTGTACACTCACACACATCAGTACAGTAGGCCTACTGATACTGTACACTCACACACATCAGTACAGTAGGCCTACTGATACTGTACACTCACACACATCAGTACAGTAGGCCTACTGATACTGTACACCCACACACATCAGTGCAGTAGGCTATATGCTTTCTGCTGCATTGCTTCATGGGACCAGGAGGCAATGCAGAGTTGATGGAGTTGATGATATGATACCTTGGAAATGTCCAGAAGCTAAACTTACAGCAGACTGAGGAGCCTCTCAGTGCGTGTGTTTGCATGTGTTGGTGTTGGTGTATGAAGTATCTGTATGAAGTCCATTCACCATAGAAGTTAGTATCTACCACTGACAACAGAAATAATACACAGACTCATAACAAACACCATCTTCTAGTCTTCTGGTTTAGAAGACTCCTAAATCTAGTTTAGTGTCTCAGGTGTAGTTTAGTGTCTTAGGTGTAGTTTACTTCCTCAGCTGTAGATAAGTGTATTAGTGTAATAGTCCCTCAGGTGTAGTTTAGTGTCTTAGGTGTAGTTTAGTGTCTTAGGTGTAGTTTAGATCCTCAGCTGTAGATAAGTGTATTAGTGTAATAGTCCCTCAGGTGTAGTTTAGTGTCTTAGGTGTAGTTTAGTAGACTCAGGTTAATTGGAGCAGGTGAGGGGGTGGAGCTAGCACATGTAGTTTAGGTTGAGGGTTGGAGTTCGCAGGTGTCGTAAGTTGGACCAGGTAAGGGTGTGGAGCTACCAGGTGAGGGGGCGGGGCTAGCAGGTGTAGTGGGCCCAGGTGAGTGGGTGGGTCTCCTCACCTTGAGCCCAGCCGTGTTGCAGGCCTGGGTCATGCCCTCCAGGTAATCGGGGAGCAGGTCCAGCAGACAGGTGGCCAGGAACACACCGCCGGCGAAGCAGCTCACCAGGCTCACCCAGCGCCGCTGCCTCTCTGCCCGGTCACACAACCCCATCACATTACAATACAACTACACATTTTGAAAATTTTAAAATTTTTAAATGTCAAATTTTAAAATTTGAAATAAATACAAATTTTACATTTTTTTTACATTTTGAACCACAATATGGAAGTCACTACAATTTATTTTTATTAAAACACACATTATGTTACAGCTAAACCACAAGTTATATGACAACATGTCACCTCTTAGCAGTCTATCTATAGCACATTATTGTATAGCATATTATTCCAGTTAATATTACAATATGACAACAAGGCATACAGACATGTCCAACAGACAGACAGGCGGGTTGAACACCAAGAAGGATTCAGTCAGTCTGTCTGTCTGTCTGTCATACAGACAGACAGATCAAACAGACAGATCAAACAGACAGACAGATGGGGTTTGAGCCCGTAGACAGGCAGACAGACAGGCTGAGTGTGTTGTGCATGAACTAGTTCAAAATAACTAGTTCATTGAACAAGTTAATTTTTCTATGAACTTTGAACTGAACGTAACATATTTTTAACTAAAGAACTTGAACTTGAACTAGTTCAGATTTTGTGACATTCTGAATTGATGCTTAGGTCCAGATGACGTGTTTATTAAATAGAGTTACTGCCTTAGTTGTGATGAATGAAACAGGTGTACAAATAATATCCACAACAATCTGAGATAGTAGTGATGGGCAGCAGGTAATGGAGAGGATTCATTTAAAAGATAAGCACAGAATACTCACTCCCACAGTTTTTCTTCGGTTTCTAAAAAAACTGTTAATGAACTGAACATGAACTAGTTCAAAGCTGAACTGGTGAACTATGAACGTGAATTTATTCATTTTCTTTTGTATGAACTGAACTTCAAACTAGTTCATGTGAAGTGTGAACTTGCACAACAGTGCCGAGCCCATACACAGACAGGCAGACAGACAGGCTGAGTCCACAGACAGGCAGACAGACAGCCTGAGCCCATAGACAGGCATACAGACAGCCTGAGCCCATAGACAGGCAGGCAGACAGACAGCCTGAGCCCATAGACAGGCAGACAGACAGCCTGAGCCCATAGACAGGCAGACAGACAGACAGCCTGAGCCCATAGACAGACAGACAGACAGCCTGAGCCCATAGACAGGCAGACAGACAGACAGCCTGAGCCCATAGACAGGCAGACAGACAGGCTGAGCCCATACACAGACAGGCAGACAGGCTGATCGTGCAGACAGACAGGCAGGTGGGGGTTACCTGGGTCCAGGCTCAGCAGCCCCGCCCGTCTCACCACACAGAAGGGCAGGAACCCGAACAGCAGGGTGGAGGACAGCAGCACCCCCAGAGCCCCCAGCTTCAGCTCCACCCCGGGGACGTCCGCCGGCGCCCCGCCCCACAAACCTCTCTCCCATCCCAGGGCCGGGTCCGAGGGAGAGCCCCCTCCTCTGGGAACCATGACAACCAACCGGCCAGGGTCTCAGAGAGGGAGAGCGGGGCGGTGAGGAGAGAGGAGAGAGGAGAGGAGAATCTGCCGAAGAAAACAAAGAGTCCGCGTTATAGGGTCAACCTTCCTGAATATACCGTCCTAAGACGGGTGTCCTAAGCCGGGGGTAGTAGGCCTACTTCCAAAAGTACAGGAACTTTGGCAAGCATTGGTCAAAAGATCGCCGTAAACTTCACCGTCCTTTTGAATTTATTACAAACATTCATTATTTGTATACTATTATTATGATGAATTCTTATTTTACTTTTTCAAAATGTGTTTAAATCACATGTATGCTAAACCCAGAGCTCCGTCTTGTTGCGTCCCTATTCTCTAATCGATCCACTCAATCGATCCGATCGATCCAGCCGGAGCAACAAGGGAGCAGAAGAACAGAAAAGAGCCGCAAACCGCTGCTATCCGGCGGTCAGAAGTTGGACCGCGACTCGGTAACAGTTTTGAAAGAAGGTAGAAATCCCTTACAGTCAGACGGCTGGTCTAGTCCCGGCGAAACGGCTCGTTCAGTCTCCGGACGGCGGTGTTGACGAGGTGTCGGTCTTGGTGCTCCAGGGAGAGGAACCGTGCTCCAGGGCGGTCCTAGGGTGGCTGTGTTCGCGGAAACGGAGTGACTCACACGGCGTCCGAGCAGCCAGTCAGCTGACGGGTTCACCTGATCACATGGAGCCGGAGGAGGAGGAGGGGATCCCGGCTCCATAGCCGAACACCGGGTCCTATCCGAGCGGACCGGGGAACGACGCTCTGGGATGTGGGAGAACTTCACTGGAGTTCCAGCATGAAAGTTTGCATTGTTTGTAAAATGACTCAAATGAAGAACCCATTAATAAATGATGATGAGAGGCAGTTCTGGTTGTAAACTTCGTGTTGTAGGCCTATGTAGTATATTCACATGACACAACACTAATATATGATATATTTTATGCTTGGTTGGCCTCCTAAGGTTTAGGCATCGTTAACACATGTAACCCATATCACAAAGATATTTAAACAGAATCCAGATTCTAACAGATTGCTTTCAGTATTTTTCATATTCAAGAGAAAATCATGTCAACAATACCATAATCATATTCAAGTTCCCTTAAAAGTTATTTAAAGATGACATATAATGTCTAAGTGATAAAAAAAACTACAATAATGTAAGTTCCATCACTTAAATCTAATTTAGGATCTAAAAAAGTCACATTTATATACTTATGAATGAAAAAGCGCCCTCAGTCACCACCTATATATACTAACGGTTTATAATCACTGAAGTGACTGGGCTCTCTATACAGGAACCTCTGACCAATCAATCGCAAGGCATTTGTGACGTTCCTAAAAGGCGCAGTATCTACTTCCCAGATCACGACGTCGGCGTGTAATCCCGCGAGAGTGGAATCCCGACAGTGTGCAGTCCGTGATATTCTAGCCGTGCGCTGACGAGGCGTCCTGTCTGCGGAACAACGCAACACAACTCAGACAGCTGGGTGGGATTTTTTGTGGATAGATTTTCTGTCGAAAAAAGATGCAGCAGGCTCCGTGCAATCCTCCCTGCGGTTAAAAAGTTGACAGATCGGTAATGCGGACCTCTGATCTGGGAGAAGACCTGCATGTGACGGCCGGAGCGCGGTGAGTACAGGGGGACATTCCCAGTGCGGGCTGTTCTTGTTTATCCGGATAGACCAGGACATCCCAGCGGGGGTGGTGGAGCGAGCTCTGAAAACCACCCAGGCCTGAGCAGGATGGACTGACTGATGCTCAACAAATGACTCGACCCAGATTAATGGTTTATTAAAATATAGTTGAATTAATATTAGTATTAATAACTGCGTCAGCTTTTCCCCCGCAGGGAACTCTGATCGAGTGCAAACTGCAGAACTTGTTTCATTCAGCTCTAAAGTTAATGATTTAGTTACTTATGTTTAATAGACCTGTAATAAGCAATTTTTATAATGCAGAGCAAGCAGATAAAGTTTGTTTATGTGCGCTTGCGCGTGCACGCGCCACCAGGATGTTGATATCCTGTAGCGTCGGGAGGCCCCGCCCCCTCAGGTAACAGTTATCAACTCAGGTGTCTTCATTCCTTCTTTGACATCCTGCTCGTGAAGGGTGAGCCTGTTCGAATACGGACCTAGAATAATACCATCTTTAGAGGGATTAGATGAGTAGAATAGATATAATAACAGTTGTTCTAGAACCAACATACAGGTGCATTAGGTGTGTGTTTAGACAGGTGTGTGTTCAGACAGGTGTGTGTTTAGACAGGTGTGTGTTGGATACAGTAGTCGTAATCACAGGTGTGTGTTTAAGACAGGTGTCTTCATAACGTGTGTTTATATGATATGCGTTATAACAGTCGTGTGTGTGTATGTGTGTGTGTGCGTGCGTGCGTGCGTGTGTGTGCGTGTGTTTTTGTGTGTGCGTGCGTGCATGCGTGTGTGTGCGTGTGTGCCTTCCAGGTGAGATGGATGCTGAGATGGGGAGTGTGTTCCTCTCCGGGGGGGGGCAGGAGGAGGCTGCTGGAGGCCGCGCCTCGTGGAGTCTGGAGACGTCGTTCCCCTGCTCGGACGCCGTCTTCACCAACTCAGAGAAGCCCCTGCAGGACTGGCTGCTCCACCCCGGGGCTGCAGGCCTGGTGAGTGTGTCAGGACTGGCTGCTCCACCCCGGTGCTGCAGGCCTGGTGAGTGTGTGAGGACTGGCTGCTCCACCCCGGGGCTGCAGGCCTGGTGAGTGTGTCAGGACTGGCTGCTCCACCCCGGGGCTGCAGGCCTGGTGAGTGTGTCAGGACTGGCTGCTCCACCCCGGGGCTGCAGGCCTGGTGAGTGTGTCAGGACTGGCTGGTCCACCCCGGGGCTGCAGGTCTGGGGAGTGTCGCAGTGTCCAAAGCGGCTCTTCCCACTTGGTACCTCACCTGGTACCACTTGGTACCTCACCTGCAGGGTGACGTTAAACGGTTGTGTTACTGAACCTGGGACAGTGTGATGTCACCGCTGTCTGTCTATCTATGGTGTCATCAATGTGCTGTAACAGACGTGATGTGTTGGCTCCCCCTCTCCCCCTCCCCCTCTCCCCCTCCCCCTCCCCCCCTCTCCCCCTCCCCCTCTCCCCCTCCCCCCCTCTACCCCCCCCTCTCCCCCTCCCCCTCTCCCCCTCCCCCTCTCCCCCCCCCTCCCCCTCTCCCCCTCCCCCTCTCCCCCTCCCCCTCCCCCCCTCTCCCCCCCCCTCCCCCTCCCCCTCTCCCCCTCCCCCTCTCCCCCCCCTCCCCCTCCCCCCCTCCCCCTCTGTGGACTGGCAGGACAGCGACTCAGAGGTGGATGTGCTGCAGGCCATCGACCCCAACATGGTGTTCCCCAGCGGGACGGCCGGGGGGGACCCCACCTCCGAGAGCGACAGCAGCATCTCCGAGGACCCCCCGGCCGCCCCGGCGCCGCTGCCCCCCACCGTGTTCCAGGTGGTGTACGACATCAGCGGCCTGGGGAAGGTGGCCAAGGCCCCGCCGGAGGAGGGCGTGATCTCCATCGAGCTCGGTGAGCGTCCGACTCACTGCTGTTGACTGGTTCAGGGGGACTTGGGTCCCGACCCACTGCTGTTGACTGGTTCAGCGGGGCTTGGGTCCCGACTCACTGCTGTTGACTGGTTCAGGGGGGCTTGGGTCCCGACTCACTGCTGTTGACTGGTTCAGGGGGGGCTTGGGTCCCGACCCACTGCTGTTGACTGGTTCAGCGGGGCTTGGGTCCTGTTGACTGGTTCAGGGGGGCTTGGGTCCCGACTCACTGCTGTTGACTGGTTCAGGGGGGCTTGGGTCCCGACTCACTGCTGTTGACTGGTTCAGCGGGGCTTGGGTCCCGACTCACTGCTGTTGACTGGTTCAGGGGGGCTTGGGTCCCGACTCACTGCTGTTGACTGGTTCAGGGGGGGCTTGGGTCCTGACCCACTGCTGTTGACTGGTTCAGGGGGGGCTTGGGTCCCGACTCACTGCTGTTGACTGGTTCAGGGGGGCTTGGGTCCCGACTCACTGCTGTTGACTGGTTCAGGGGGGCTTGGGTCCCGACTCACTGCTGTTGACTGGTTCAGGGGGGGCTTGGGTCCAGACTCACTGCTGTTGACTGGTTCAGGGGGGGCTTGGGTCCCGACTCACTGCTGTTGACTGGTTCAGGGGGGCTTGGGTCCCGACTCACTGCTGTTGACTGGTTCAGCGGGGGCTTGGGTCCAGACTCACTGCTGTTGACTGGTTCAGGGGGGGCTTGGGTCCCGACTCACTGCTGTTGACTGGTTCAGCGGGGGCTTGGGTCCCGACTCACTGCTGTTGACTGGTTCAGGGGGGGCTT
>NW_028177384.1:0-2500 GCF_964030765.1 Micromesistius poutassou | reverse complement strand
ACCAGCCCACCGGAGGTGAGGCCCACCCGTCACAATAAAAGCCCTCCCTTATAGCCCTGAGCACAGCACGAGTTCTAAGAAGGAAGGACTCTTGTTACCCCCTGACCCTGACCCCAGTGATACCCCCTTTGGACTCAAGGTCCAATAAGAAACAACTACACAAACAACAACAACAGCACACTGATACCAGTGTCTCCACATGGATGACTGGTACACAGTACTAAGACCAGGGTTTGACAGCAGCACAATAATTAGGTTACATGAACCATTCAATCTAAAAATATATTATATTATATATATATTATATAATATATATAATATAATATATATAATTATATAATATATATATAATATATATATATATATTATATATATATTATATAATGTATATATAATATATATATTATATAATATATATATTATATTATATATATTATATTATATATATTATATAATATATATTATTATATAATATATATATTATATGTTATTCCAGTTATTTCCAGAAACATCCTAACAGACCCCGCCTCCTCCGTGCCAACGACAGACGACGCAGACAGCTCTGTCGTCCAATCAGAACCCTCACCCCCCGACGTCAACGAATCAGGACCTCCCGACGACGGCACGAAAACCAAACCGGAAACTACGATCCAGCCTGACCTCCCGGCGCCTGGGAGCGAGGTCGCAGACGACGGCCAATCAGGGAACACTTCAGCGGTGGTTGCCGGGCGGACGGAGTCTCCGGCCCTGAAGTCCAAAGACGCAGCGGGCAGCCTCGACGTCGGCAAACCGGCGCACGCCGACGAGATGTAGCCGCCTAGCATGTTAGCTTAGCATAGCAGCTCAACCCCAAAGTCGTAACATTCGTATTCCTAAACATTCTGCTCACGCCGCTGCAGTGACTCGATAACTACGACGGTAGTTATGGAACCTGAAACGTTCTCACCAAACTAACCCGCCGGTTACCAGAGGAGTCCGCCAGTCACACGGTCGCTCTTAGTGTCAGAACCGTCTCAAGGTGTTCTTAGTGTCAGAACCGTCTCAAGGTGTTCTTAGTGTCAGAACCGTCTCAAGGTGTTCTTAGTGTCAGAACCGTCTCAAGGTGTTCTTAGTGTCAGAACCGTCTCAAGGTGTTCTTAGTGTCAGAACCGTCTCAAGGTGTTCTTAGTGTCAGAACCGTCTCAAGGTGTTCTTAGTGTCAGAACCGTCTCAAGGTGTTCTTAGTGTCAGAACCGTCTCAAGGTGTTCTTAGTGTCAGAACCGTCTCAAGGTGTGGCTCCAGGAACTCTTCACCAAACCACCTGTTAGCCCCGGAGCTCACAACCGGCTCCTCCTGTTGGACCAGACAGATGGATCCTGTTTCTCTACTGCTGGGGAGACACCAGAGTAGAGTAGACTAGACACCACCCAGATAGACTAAAGGGCCTTCCACCCCCAGAGACCCCAGAGGGAGCGTCAGCCGGGTGAATGGGGATGTGTGATGTACGTTTGGGCAGTGCTCTTGAGCATGGCACCTCCAGAGACCATAGTCTCCAAATCATAGACTATCCAAATCAAAAGATAAAGTGGTTGACAGCCATTTTAGGCAAGCAGACTATTTCTAAAAGTGAGACGCATGTATATTTAGTTACACAAAATATTTTTGGACTTAAGTAAGTACTTGAGGTACTTTCCGCCTGAAGGCAAAGAACACACTCTGCCTTATAATATTAAACCCTCCAGCCCACATGAACTCCTTTGATCAAATGATTATATGGCTGAAAGCATCGGTTCGCTCTGATGTTTTGATGGGACCACACTTAGCTCCTAGTGTCTCAGTGGGCGGCCAACAGCCACGACGGGGACATTACTAACGTGACAGGAATGACACGGTTCATTTGGCTGCCACATCACACCCCCTGGTGTGGCGTTGATTAGCCGTCAGGAGCCCACTCCCCTCTGGTGAAGTATCACATGGGCGTGTCCACCCAGAGCTATGATAGATCACACTAGCAGCTAACCCAGTGGTCTGAACCCAGTGGTAGGCTGATCTGTCTGTCATAGATCTGGGCGGAGACTGTCGTGTGATACTAGGGTTAGGGTTAGGGTAGGGTTAGGGTTAGGGTTAGGGTAGGGTTAGGGTTAGGGTTAGGGTAGGGTTAGGGTACTAGGGTTAGGGTTAGGGTTAGGGTTAGGGTAGGGTTAGGGTTAGGGTAGGGTTAGGGTTAGGGTAGGGTTAGGGTACTAGGGTTAGGGTTAGGGTAGGGTTAGGGTTAGGGTTAGGGTAGGGTTAGGGTACTAGGGTTAGTCACTGGAGGGTAGATTGCAAAAACACTTCTTTGGCTTATCAGCGTCAAATAGGGGAACTTTAAATGAATTGTTTGTGATGTTATTGTGAAATTCAAGACTAAAAACAAGAATTGCGTGACAGAGTCAACTGACCACTTTGAGTGTGTCTGGTTCTGCTCCGAGGTTAGGGTTAGGGTTACTGGTCTTACTGGGACAATTATTTCTTGAATTT
>NW_028177385.1:0-14196 GCF_964030765.1 Micromesistius poutassou | reverse complement strand
CCTCCCCCGGCCGCCGCCCGGCCCCGGAGACCCCCTCACAACACCAACCCCAACCTACGGCGAAGAAGTCGACAAAGTCAACAGAAACGGCCGTCTAATCGGGTAAAGTTGTAGTTGTCGTGCTGATACAACAGTGTCATTACTTCCACTGTTGTTTGTGTTCATAGGCCTGTAAGAGATCCACCCATCACATGAAACCACATCCGACACATCAACCAACCAGCCATATAACATGGTTTAGACATGTTGTTAATGTGTGTGTGTGTGTGTGTGTGTGTGTGTGTGTGTGTGTGTGTGTGTGTGTGTGTGTGTGTGTAGGTGCTCTTAGAGAAGGTGTTGGGCATCACCTTGGCCAATGGCAGCAGTCTGGCGTGTGACCCCTCCTCCGGTCTGGTGGCCTACCCTGCCGGGTGAGTTATGGTCCTCCATCTTTAGTCCTGGGCTCCTCCACCTTTAGTCCTGGGCTCCTCCACCTTAAGGCCTGGGGTATACCACCTTAAGTCCTGAGGTCCTCCACCTTAAGTCCTCCACCCTGGGGTCCTCCACCCTAGGGTCTCAGGAGTTCTACACCCTCCTTCAATCTACAGCCTAGGTTCTACTCTGCAGGGTGAGTTATAGGTCCTACAGCCTAGGTTCTACTCTGCAGGGTGAGTTATAGGTCCTACAGCCTAGGTTCTACTCTGCAGGGTGAGTTATAGGTCCTACAGCCTAGGTTCTACTCTGCAGGGTGAGTTATAGGCCCTACAGCCTATGTTCATCCTCAAGTAAACAATGAGAATGTAACAATGGAGGGGTTGCACCATGTGTATGTTTCTTTTTAAATGCAACAACTGGCCTTTGGGGCCCCCAACATAATATGTTAGGGGGCCCCATCATGTGATATGTGATCATTAGTAGTGTTTATATTGCATGGCTGATGGCAGCGGGGCCACTAAGGTGTCTCTCTGTGGGGTCTCTGTGTGGTTCAGGTGTGTCATAGTCCTCCTCCATCCTGCGAAGAACCAACAGAGTCACATCATCAACTCATGCAGGTCAGTGTGTCTCCTCCCTCCTCCCCGCCTTATCCTACTCCTTATCTAATACACTCTCCTCCTTTTAGAGGAGGCTTCTATACCTCACCATCTCATACAATATCCTCCTTTAGAGGAGGTGTTCTAGAAGCTTCTCTCTGTTCAAGGAAGATTGGGGATCAAAGTGTGTGTGTGTGTGTGTGTAGGAAGACAGTGTCGTCGTTGGCCTTCTCTCCGGATGGGAAGTACCTGGTGTCCGGGGAGGTAAGAAACCCTATCCTCTCATTGGCTGGTTTTGGTCACCTGGTCAGCAGCATCATCAAGACCTCCTGTTCCGTGTGTGTGTGGTGTGCGTTCTGTGTGTGTCTGGGCAGAGTGGCCACATGCCGTGTGTGCGTGTGTGGGACGTGTGTGAGCGCTCCCAGCTGGCCGAGGTCCAGAGCCACAAGTACGGCGTGGCCTGCGTGGCCTTCTCCCCAAGCTCCGCCTACATCGTCTCCGTCGGTTACCAGCACGACATGACCGTCAGCGTGTGGGAGTGGAAGGTACGCACGCACGCACTCACACACACACACGATAAACAACGTGCACGTTGTTAAGTGCACCTAGGCCCATTGCATCATGATGAGAGACATGATGGAAAGATCTAGAACATGATGTCATGTCGATACTGATTTTTGTGTGTGTGTGTGTGTGTAGAAGGGCACGGTGATAGCCTCCAACAAGGTGTCCAGCGGCGTGGCGGCCGTCTCCTTCTCTGAGGACAGCAGCTCCTTCGTCACCGCGGGGAAACGACACGTCAAGTTCTGGAACCTGGACGCCTCCAGGGAACGCAGGGTGGGAAGCACGCACACGCACACACGCTCACACACATTCACACGCTCACACACACACATACACTCACATAAACACACATTTATACACATGCACACATAACTCAGACTTAAACACCCGCTCACATACACACGCGGTGCGTCTCTAAGTCATCAACCGTCTGACCTGTGATTGGCTCCTCACCTGTGCAGGTAAATAGCACGGTGCCCCTGATTGGCCGGTCTGGGCTGCTGGGGGACTTCAAGGGCAGCGTGTTCTGCGGCGTGGCGTGCGGGCGTGGCGCAGCGGCGGCCAACACGTACGCCGTCACCAGCGGGGGGCTGCTCTGCCTGTTCAACAAGAGCCGCGACCTGGAGGCCTGGGTGCACCTCAAGGTGTGTGTGTGTGTGTGTGTGTGTGTGTGTGTGTGTGTGTGTGTGTGTGTGTGTGGTAAGCATATTGGCTCTTTATGTTCGGTTATGTGATGGTGCTCCTCTCTGTTCTCTCCCTCCCCCCCTGGGTCTCTGGTCTCCTCCCTCCCCCCTGGGTCACTGGTCTCCCCCCCCCCCCCCCCCCCCCGGGTCCCTGGTCTCCTCCCCCCCCCCCCGGGTCCCTGGTCTCCTCCCTCCCCCCCTGGGTCCCTGGTCTCCTCCCTCCCCCCCGGGTCCCTGGTCTCCTCCCTCCCCCCTGGGTCCCTGGTCTCCTCTCTCCCCCCTGGGTCTCTGGTCTCCTCCCTCCCCCCCCCCGGGTCCCTGGTCTCCTCCCTCCCCCCCTGGGTCCCTGGTCTCCTCCCTCCCCCCTGGGTCCCTGGTCTCCTCCCTCCCCCCCCTGGGTCCCTGGTCTCCTCCCTCCCCCCTGGGTCCCTGGTCTCCTCCCTCCCCCCTGGCTCCCCCTGGTCTCCAGACGGCGTCGGCCCGCTGCCTGGCGGTCTCCGAGTCCTTGGTGTTCTGTGGCTGCTCTGACGGGACGGTGCGGGTGTTCAGCCCCCTCAACCTGCAGTTCCTCTCCAGCCTGCCCCGCCCCCACAGGCTGGGGGTCCAGCTCCAAGGGTTAGTACCTACAGGGGTTAGTACCTACAGCACTACCACCAGGGGTTAGTACCTACAACACTAGTACCAGGGGTTAGTACCTACAGTACTAGTACCAGGGGTTAGTACCTACAACACTAGTACCAGGGGTTAGTACCTACAGTACTACCATCAGGGGTTAGTACCCTACAGGACTACCCGCAGGGGTTAGTACCTACAGCACTAGTACTAGGGGTTAGTACCTACAGTACTACCATCAGGGGTTAGTACCTACAGCACTAGTACCAGGGGTTAGTACCTACAGTACTACCATCAGGGGTTAGTACCTACAGTACTAGTACCAGGGGTTAGTACCTACAGCACTAGTACTAGGGGTTAGTACCTACAGCACTAGTACCAGGGGTTAGTACCTACAGTTCTAGTACCACCAGGGGTCAGTACCCTACACCCTATTTTTAGGTTCTTCTGTTTGGGTTCCCTACAGGACGGAGTCCCCTGATTGGCCCAGCCAGCCGGTGTACCCGGACACTGTGGGGGTGACCTTCAACCCCCGGGCGGGTCAGCTGACCTGTGTGTACAACGACCACAGTGTGTACGTGTGGGACGTGCAGAACATCCTCAACCCCACCAAGATGTACTCGGCCCTGTACCACAGCGGCTGTGTCTGGGGCGCCCAGGTACTGCAGTAGTATAGTAGTATAGTAGTACTACAGTAGTATTATACGAGCCCTATACTCGATAGATAGATATACTCTGCTCTCCACTGTCTGGAGCACCCAGGTACTGTAGTAGTATTATACGGGTACTATACTCTGGTAGATATACTCTGTACTCTCTGGAGCGCGGCGGTAGTACTACTGTTATACTAGTACTGTAGTAGTAGTAGTATACGAGTACTATAATACTCTGGTAGATATGCTCTGTACTGTGGAGTGCTCAGGTAGTACTTCTGTTATACAAAATTGTAAAACTCATTCAAGTACTTGAATGCTCTAGGAGTTGTAAGCTCTCTGATTGGCCCGTTCTCCAGGTGTATCCTGAGGTGGAGGGAGGCCTGCTCCCCGCCTCGTCCTTCCTCACCTGCTCCTCGGACAACACCATCAGGGTGTGGCTCCCGGATGGCCCCCCAGGGCCGGCCCCCGACCCTCGTACTGGGGGGGCCCCGGCCCCCGCTAACCGCTACAGCAAGGTGACCTCCTGTCCTCATAACCAGCACTACCAACCTGTACCTGTTTACACCATGTACCGTACCAGTACTGTTTACACCATGTACCGGACCATGTACCGTACTAGTACTGTTTACACCATGTACCGGACCAGTACTGTTTACACCATGTACCGTACTAGTACTGTTTACACCATGTACCGGACCATGTACCGTACTAGTACTGATTACACCATGTACCGGACCAGTACTGTTTACACCATGTACCGTACTAGTACTGTTTACACCATGTACCGGACCATGTACCGTACTAGTACTGTTTACACCATGTACCGGACCAGTACTGTTTACACCATGTACTGGACACTAGTGAATATACTACAGACCACTAGTGTTGTTTACAGACCGGACCACAAGTATGTTTACACTACAGACCGCTAGTTGTAGAGGGTGGTGTAGCAACACTAAGGTGAGGGTGGTGTGTTTCAGGACCTGGTGAGGGTGGTGTAGCAACACCAAGGGTGAGGGTGGTGTAGCAGCACTACGGTGAGGGTGGTGTAGCAACCCCAAGGTGAGGGTGGTGTGTTTCAGGACCTGGTGAGGGTGGTGTAGTGACACTAAGGTGAAGGTGGTGTGTTTCAGGACCTGGTGAGGGTGGTGTAGCGACACTAAGGTGAGGGTGGTGTAGCGACACTAAGGTGAGGGTGGTGTGTTTCAGGACCTGGTGAGGGTGGTGTACGTGGGAGACGACACGCAGCACCTGCAGGATGCCGCCGGGGCTGATGGGAAATCGGGCGTCCGGGTCCTCGGAGTCAGCCCTGATGGACGCCACATCGCCGCCGGCGACCGCAACGGAAACCTGCGGTGTGTGTGTGTGTGTGTGACCTATACTGTATGTGTTATGTATACTGTGTGTGTGTGTGTGTAACGTATACTTTGTGTGTGTGTACACTGTCTGTCTGTAACGTATACTGTGTGTGTGCAGTGTGTTTGGTGGGCGGAGCCTGGAGGAACTGGTGCAGATCGAGGCTCACGACTCTGAGGTGTTGTGTTTGGAGTTCTCTCCCGCTGATACAGGTGAGCTGGTGGTGTTGACGATGAAGACTGTGGTAGTGACTGATGATGATGATGATGAAAGGTAATGATGGTGGTGGTGGTGGTGGTGGTGGTGATGATGATGGAGACTTGGTGGTGATGATGATGATGATGATGAAGATGGTGTGATGGTGATGATGAACTGTGATGGTGATGATGATGCTGATGAAGACTCTGTGTCTCCAGGTGTTCAGCTCCTGGCGTCGGCCAGCAGAGACCGTCTGATCCACGTGTTCAACCTGGAGAACAACTTCAGCCTCCAGCAGACACTGTACGACCACTCTGGGTCCATCACCGCCATCAAGTTCACTGGTACTACTACTACTACTACTACTACAACATTATGTTTTTATAGTGCTTTGAACTTCCTACCCAGGGACCACAGGTGCAAATTAGCTGTTTAGCTAACCCTGGTATAGAACCTGTTCTATACATGGTCCCTGTTAACAAAAACCAATAAACTAAACTACTACTACTAGATACTGTATACTAGCCATACTACCTGTGTTGTAGGTCCTACTTCCTGTGTTGTAGTAGCTGTTTCCTGTGTTGTAGGTCCTACTTCCTGCGCTCCGAGTGCAGCGGTCAGCCTGGTGAGCTGTGGAGCCGATAAGAGCATCTACTTTCGCCGGGCGGAGCAGGTGGGTCTACGTTCCTCTGGGGTTAGTACCTGTAGCTGGCAGGGTTATTACCTGTAGCTGGTAGAGTGACCTGTGGGTCTACGTCCTGAGGGTTAGTACCTGTGGGTCTACGTCCTGAGGGTTAGTACCTGTAGGTCTACGACGTCCTATAGGGTGAGGGTAAGTCCTGGTCCTCACCCTGTATCTCCCCCCCTGGTCCTCACCCGGTGTCTTTCCCCCTGGTCCTGATGGTGTCTCCCCCCCCCCCTGGTCCTGATGGTGTCTCCCTCTCCCCTGGTCCTGATGGTGTCTCCCCCCCCCCCCTGGTCCTGATGGTGTCTCCCTCTCCCCTGGTCCTGATGGTGTCTCCTCCCCTGGTCCTGATGGTGTCTCCCACCCTGGACCTGCAGACGGCGGAGGGCGTGGTGTTCTCCAGGAGCCACCACGTGGTGGAGAAGACCACGCTGTATGACATGGACCTGGACCCCTCCCGCCGCCACACCGCCGTCGCCTGCCAGGACCGCAACATCCGGTGGGTCTGCTGAAGGGGCTGGGTTCTAGTGGAGGGTCCTGGTTGTGATGCTTGGTTCTGTGTGGTTCTACTGTTTCTGTGTGGTTCTAGTGTACTGTGTTGGCGGTTCTGTGTGGTTCTACTGGTTCTGTGTTGTTCTAGTGTACTGTGTTGGTGGTTCTGTGTGGTTCTGTGTTGTTCTAGTGTAATGTGTTGGCGGTTCTGTGTGGTTCTACTGGTTCTGTGTTGTTCTAGTGTAATGTGTTGGCGGTTCTGTGTGGTTCTGAAGGACCTGGTTGTTCTCCTCAGGGTCTATGAGGTGGAGACGGGGAAGCTCCAGAGATGTCTGAAGGGGTTCTCCAGTGACGACGGAGCCGTGCTGAAGGTAGGAAGCAGACTGACTCCTGGCTCTGGATGAGAACGTTCTCCGGTGGAGAGCGGCTGAGGTCAGCGGCTGTATGTTCTGTTCAGGTGCAGGTGGATCCGTCTGGGTGCTACCTGGCCACCAGCGGCTCCGACCGCAGCATCTCCATCCTGGACTACGAGACGGGGGAGACGGTGGTGACGCTGTTCGGACACTCGGGTAAGCCCCTGAGTAAGAACTCTGGCTCCCAGTAGGACCAGCCCGGCCCAGTCTCGTGCTCATGTCCTGTCTTGGTTTCCATAGAGATCGTCACCAGCATGAAGTTCACCCTGGACTGCCGCTACCTGGTCACCGTGTCCGGGGACAGGTGAGCTGCCTGCCGTGCTGTCAGCTCTGTGGGGCGTCTGCCGGCTCCCCGTGTGTTCCTCACTCTTGTGTGTTTTCCAGCTGTGTGTTCCTGTGGCGACTGGACTCCCAGATGACCAACACCATGAGGAAGACGCTGGCCCAGAGGAAGCTGGAGGCGGGGCTCATTGTCGACAACAGACCAACCAGCAAGCAGCTCTCGATCAGGTCGGACCCCCTGACTGTGAATGCTCCCTAGGTCCGTTATGAAATGCGTGAGCTGTTGAAGTGACGTCCGTCACTCTGGTCCGTTCCAGGCGGGAGACTTTCATCGCCGTACCTGCGGGTCAGCGGCCTCTTCCTCCCACCCTGGAGGAAGACGGAGAGGCTCCCCCCGAGACCCCCGCCCGCCTGCTGCCCCCTGAGGGTGAGGGACGCTCCTCCGCCCGCCAGTGACTCGGCTGTTGAGGGTGTAGACGTGTGCTGACGGTGTTTCTGTCCACAGAGTCGCTGCTCCTCGAGACCAACGGCAAGCTGCCCATGTGGTTCCGCAAGCTGGTGAGTCAGACGCTAGTGCTAGGCTAATGCCAGGCTAAAGAGCACCATGCTAGGCTAATGCCAGGCTAAAGAGCACCGTGCTAGGCTAATGCTAGGCTAAAGAGCGCCGTGCTAGGCTAATGCCAGGCTAAAGAGCACCGTGCTAGGCTAATGCCAGGCTAAAGAGCACCGTGCTAGGCTAATGCTAGGCTAAAGAGCACCATGCTAGGCTAATGCCAGGCTAAAGAGCACCGTGCTAGGCCACGCTCCATGGTGATATGACGCAGCGATGGTGACAGAAATGACCAGATGGAAAAGGTGTGCTGAATATGATGTGTGTGTGTGTGTGTGTGTGTGTGTGTGTGTGTAGGAGGGCGGGGCCGGCCTCCAGGTGCCAGCGGCTCCGCGGGGGCGCTGGGCTCAGCAGGCCTGCCCCCTCACTATTTATAGCCCCCCCGCCGCGAGCCACGCCTCCCCCAGCCTGGGGGAGGAGCCAGAAGAGGAGCAGGACGGGGAGGGACCCTTCCACCCCCAGAGTCTGGACAGCCTGCTGTGCAGCATGGAGGAGGAGGAGGAGGAGGTGGAGCAGGAGGAGGAGGTGGGCTGACCCCACACATTCACATCTGGAGAGCTGAGAGACAGCTGTAGCCAGCTCTGTTGTGATTGGCCAGACTGTAGCCAGCTCTGTTGTGATTGGCCAGACTGTAGCCAGCTCTGTTGTGATTGGCCAAACTGTAGCCAGCTCTGTTGTGATTGGCCAGACTGTAGCCAGCTCAGTTGTGATTGGTCCGTCCTCCAGGCCGCTGAGGAGCCCTCCGAGCCGATTGGCTGTGAAGGCGATGACATCATGAGCCAAACCTTTGTTTCACCTTCAACCTTTACGGCAGAAGGGTGAGTAACATAGAGCTAGTGAGATACTGCAGTAATACAGGTTAAATACTGCACGAATACCAGTTAAAGTGTGTGTGTGTGTGTGTGTGTGTGTGTAGCGACTACGAGGTACAGGCAGCAGAGCAGCGTGGTGTTCGTCAGGGGGCGGAGCCGGGGGCGGAGCTGAGCCAGGACTCCGCCTACTGTGACGGATCGGCCGGATACCAGCAGGATGGTACGTACACGTGTGTGTGTGGACAGGAAGTGATGTTTGTGGACAGGAAGTGATGCGAAGCGGCGTCTCTCCCCAGACACAGACTCCCTGAGCCAGGCCAGCTCCCTGGGGAGCTCCGGGGTGGAGGAGGAGGAGGCTGAGGAGAACCCCGGCCTGATGAAGACACACTTTGACACGCTGGCCACGCCCACAGCGGCGCCCACAGGTCTCACTCATTCACCACCCTCACTCACTCACTCACCACCATCACTCACTCACTCACTCACCACCATCACTCACTCACTCACCACCATCACTCATTCACTCACTCACCACCATCACTCACTCCATCATTAGACGGTGCTTCTCAGCCTTCAATAGGCCAATACGGCCTATTGAAGGCTGAGAAGCACCGTCACTAAGCACAGTAACCTTTGAACCTGACCTTGGACCTCCGCAGAGCATTTTGAGATTGACCTTTGACCTCCGCAGAGCGCTTTGACACCGACCTGCGGACCCTCCAGGGGTCGGAGCGGACGTTCCTCAACCCCCGCCTCAGCATCTCCACGCGCTTCCTGTCCCGCTTCCAGGACCGCCTCCGGTCAGTACCGCCCCTTAGAACCGCCCCCTGACCTCCTCAGTACCGCCCCCAGACCCCCTTAGAACCGCCCCCTCGGTCCCACCCCCTTACCCCTTAGTACTGACCCCTGACCCCCTCAGTCCCACCCCCTGCCCCCCTCGGTACCGCCCCCTGACCCCCCTCGGCACCACCCTCTGACCTCCTCGGTCCCGCCCCCTGAAACCCTTGGTCCCGCCCCCTGACCTTGTGTTGATTCGTGTGTTGTGCTTTCAGACCCGGCCCCCCGCCCTCCCTCCCTCCCCCAATCTCTGAAGAGCCCTGCCGACAGGTAGGCCACATGACCTGCAGTCACATGACCTCCTCCTGTCACATGACTGCGCTGGTGTTTGTGGGTTTGACCGGTGTTTCCCCGTCAGGTTACCCGGCCCCAGAGCTCCGCCCCAGAAGCCCCGACAGACTCCAGAAGAGGAGGTGAGCTTTAGAGTAGTACTGTAGTACCAGGTCTTTAGTGGTACTTTAGAGAGTAGTACTGTAGTACCAGGTCTACAGTAGTCCTTTAGAGATTAGTACTGTAGTATCAGGTCTACAGTAGTCCTTTAGAGATTAGTACTGTAGTACCAGGTCTACAGTAGTCATTTAGAGATTAGTACTGTAGTACCAGGTCTACAGTAGTCCTTTAGAGAGTAGTACTTTGGAGAATAGAGCTGTAGTACTTTAGAGAGTAGTACTTTAGAGAGTAGTACTGTACTTCCAGGTCTACAGTAGTACTTTAGAGAGTAGTACAGTAGTACTGCCCGTTGTACTCTAATAGTACTGGCAGTACTAGTACTATTAGTTAAATATTTAACGCGGTCCCAGTGTTTTTAATTGTTTTTAACTGTACTTCACAATCTTCTGTTCAGCAGCCAACACAAACACTGACTTTATAAAACATTGTAAAGGCAGTAGTTTAATCTGAAAAGGCATTTAAGTCGGTTATACAATGAGAGTCCAGCTTCATGGCAGATTGTGCGAGCTACCACTGTCCACAACAACAGCATTGTTTTGAGAGGGGAGAGGGAACGGACCATGACATCATCGTTCGATTTGGGGAACTCCAACGCCGGCCGATGAGGTCGTAGGGGGGTGGGGGTGGGGGGGGGGGGCGACCACACCTCCTCATCTGGCGCTCACTAAAGCAGCTCTGGGATCGGCCCGCCCGCCTGTCACTCTAGTGAGGGTGTTGAGGGCCCTGCCCGTGGACTCCATGAGAAGACGGACTGGCCTGCCAACCCATCAGCCCCTGCTCCCCAACCGGTCGCTACGGCGACGCAAAACCCTGGCGGTCATCTACTGCCGAGGAGGGCTGGGAGGTGTGTGGCCGACCATGCCCGGGGGCGAGGCTAGAGGATACTGGGGGTGTGGCTAGAGGGCACTGGGGGTGTGGCTATTGGTCCCAGAAGGGGCGTGGCTAGAGGGCACTGGGGGTGTGGCTATTGGCCCCCGGGGGGGCGTGGCTAGAAAGCACTGGGGGTGTGGCTAGAGGGCACTGGGGGCGTGGCTAGTGGCCCCAGGCCGGTACCTGGTGGTGTGATCTGGTCTGAAGGTGGTGCTGCAGTCCTGTTGTCCTTCAGACCAGGGGCAGGTCTGGGGGCGGAGCACGTGGCTCCCCTCACGCCGGGCTGCAGGGTAACGCCCACAAGCCCCCCAGGACGCGGCTGCCTGTGATTGGACAGCAACACCACGTGAACGACTGAACGAACCCCCACAGCGGTGACTAGAACGCAGCGTGTCGGTGTCTGAACGCGGGGGTGTGGTGTGAGCTGCACCGGGGGCCTCGTGGGTCTCTGCTGGGGTCTCCGTCACCCGGGGGGGCGTGGTCTGGTGTTGGATGAGCCCACGGCTCCTGTGATGTCAGAGTGTAACCGTGCTCCTCATGTCTTGGTTCCCAGCAGAACTCCCAGACAGGAGCCTTTCCACCAGTCTGCCCAGCATGGGGCCAAGCGAGGGCCCGCCCCCACCAGTCCCCCTCCCTCTTCCCTGCCCCCCCGCTCCTACTGCCTCCCCCGTGGAGGAGGGGGTGCGGACCCTCCTCCCCTCCTCTGTATGCGTCCCCTCTCCCCCGGGCGACCCCACCGCTCCCAGCCCCTCCCCCCAGAGGACCCCGTGTCTCGTAGCCGCGGCGTCGCCGTGCCAACCGGCTGTCCTGACCGACGGCGAGGGTCAGCACAGCGTCTCAGGAGGTCAGGGGGCGGCGTCATCGGCTGACCCCTCCTCCTCCCCCTCCGCCCGCCCTCAGCCCTCCTCCTCCTCCCCCGGGGGGGATGCCAGCCTCCAGGAGGTCCTCTCTGCTCCAGCTGATGAAGGTATGACTCCTCTTCCTCCTCCTCCTCGTGGCCGTGGTGCCTGATGCTCCTGCTGAGCTGCTGCTGCTGCGTGCTGAGAACTGTCCTCCTCTGTGCAGGTGAGGAGCCCCTCAGCCTGGAGCCGCTCGGCCTGGAGCCCCTCAGCCTGGAGCCCCTCAGCCTGGAGCCCCTCAGCCTGGAGCTCTGTCAGCAGGCTGCTCAGGAGCTGCAGCAGGCGGTGCGCCGGGCGCTGAACCTGCAAAAGCAGGTTGGTACGGGGGGGGGGGGGGGCGGGGCCAGGTGGGGGCGGGGCCAGGTTTGGGTGGGGTCACGGGGCGGGGCCAGGTGTGTGACGTGATGCTCCCTCTCTCTGCAGGTGGCCGGCGTGTGTGCGTCTGAGCGGCGTGTCCCCATGGCGACTGTCCTCAAGGAGGCGCTAGCCTCCGCCCACAGCGACCTCGGCGCCGTCTGTCTGTCTGGCAGGCAGTGCGGCCCTGACTCCGCCCCCCCGCAACCGGAGGCTAACGATAGGACGATGGAGCTGCTGGAGAGATACTCGGACCTGCTGCTGAACATGACCCGCGGAAAGCTGGAGCAGCAAAGCATCATGGGAGGCGTGGACATCCCTGGGTCGCAGTAGCAGCAAAGCATCATGGGAGATGTTCACTTTCCTGGGTCGCAGCAAAGCATCATGGGAGATGTTGTCTATGTTCCTGTCTTCGTGTAAATGTTTTGTATAAAGGTTTTATATTTAAGTATTTAAGTTTTGTGCAAATATCTGTTGAACTGTAAAATGTTATTGTAATTTTATATATTTTTGGAGAAATGGAAATCTGGTTTTCAGTGGTCTCCATAGCAACACGTCCTATTATGGGATGTGTTGTGCGGTCAGCTCAGGACACGCCTCCACTTTCAGTCAGTATTAAAGTTTTAAAGTTTCAGCTTTGCTCTCTGAGCCGTGAATAAAGCAGCGTTCTAATGAGTCTGTCTCCTGTCCTCCTGATCAACTCCTCAAAGTATTTGATTTGTAGAAGAACTAGTTGACCACTTTAAACTAGTTGATTTGAAGTAAAACTGAATTACTTTAAACTTGTACTGCAGTATGACTTGTTCACTAGTTTAAACTTGTTGAACTACAGTAGGACTTGTTCACTAGTTTAAACTTGTTGTACTGCAGTAGGACTTGTTCACAAACTAGTTGTACTGCAGTAGGACTTGTTCACTAGTTTAAACTAGGTCTGTATTTGATCATTTTGAGGGTTAAGTCTCACCACGCACAAACACACACACCACTCTCCCACCGCACACGCAAATATGTGGGTGTGGTCAAATCAGGAAGACGAATCGAAGTTGGTGGTGATTGGCTGAGAGAAAAACACAACAAGTAGCGAGGAAGAGAAACTGACAGGAGACAAAGTGAACAATATAAGTTACATCTGGATTATTATGAGCTGTGTGGCCGTCCAGACACGGGGATGATGAGCTGTGTGGCCGTGAAGCCTTCCCCGGTCTCCGGGTGGAAGGGGGAGGTGATCCGCCAGCTGAAGCGCCGCGACCAGAGGCAGCGCGACGCGTTCAGCGACCTGATCCGACACTGTGAGTACAGAGGTTAGGATCTATGGAAGAGTGCACTCACAGGAGGTACAGATATGAACACACACACTAAGTAAAGATGTATGAATATGATATATGTAAGAATACACTCACGGGATGTAAAGATATGAACTCACACACTAAGTAAAGATGTATATGATATGTATCCAGTCCTACTGTACTTGGACGGCTTCTGCGTGTCACTTCATAGTCATCGGTGTGTGTCCAATGTCGATAATGAATGTTGGTATTTTACCTTCCATGTTGTTCCGTGTCGTGAAAAGTATTCAGTAAAGCAGGAGGAATCCCTTTTATTTTGTACGCATCTTTTTCGTTGTTTTTTTATGTTTCTGTTGGCAAAAAGGTAATTGATTCTGCATATTGATCAACTAATCAACAAAAATCCATCTTTAATGACAACTAATTAAAGATTGAGGGCTAATTAAAGATTGGGCCTGTAGCGGTTATTGAACGGATGTAGAGTGGATGAGAGAACATGCCTTCATGTGATAGTCAGTGTTGTGCCAGGTGTTCTCAGTGGGTAATAATGTGATAATAATAATAATAATAATAATAATAATAATAATAATAATAATGAGCCCTCTAAGGTCACTTAGTCTTACGTCACTAAGTCTAAGGTCACCTAGTCTAAGATCACTTAGTCTAAGGTCACCTAGTCTAAGGTGTGTGTGTGTGTGTGTGTGTGTGTGTGTGTGTGTGTCTGTGTGTGTGTGTGTGTGTGTGTGTGTGTGTGTGTGTGTGTGTCAACAGACGGCCGCATGCTGGAGAAGTCCAGCATCTCTGCAGGGTTCCTGAGGACTGCCAGGTAACCATGACAACCTCCACCACCCTCCCCTCCTCTCTGAGTCTTGTTGTTTGCTTGTAGTATTTTGTATAAATGGAACATATGATATATTGTATAATAGATTACAGATTGAAGATTTGCAATAAATCATATTGGCGATCTGGATATTATTACTTATGATGTGAACATGAAGACATGTCTGTCTGTGTGTGTGTGTGTGTGTGTGTGTGTGTGTGTGTGTGTGTGTGTGTGTGTGTGTGTGTGTGTGTGTGTGTGTGTGTGTGTGTGTGTGTGTGTGTAGGGTCCCCTCAGGCCCAGAAGC
>NW_028177386.1:0-14895 GCF_964030765.1 Micromesistius poutassou | reverse complement strand
CAGGACTGACGGCTAGCGTAGTAGCTCCTAACTGATACTGATGCAGGTAGGTAATAGCCCAATGTTTATTTTACCCTAACCCATTCCTTTAAATTACACTGACCCATTCCTTTAAATTACCCTCTTCCTTCATTTCTCTTTTCCCCAATACCACATCCATTTCTCTCCCTTGCCTCTTTGCTGTGTGTGTGTGTGTGTGTGTGTGTGTGTGTGTGTGTCTGTGTGTCTGTCTGTCTGTCTGTCTGTATGTGTGTGTGCCAGTGGCGACTGCTGGTCTTTCAAAGAGGGGAAGCTCATTTTCAGCCTACATCAAATTGTCAATTTATTGAATGTAAATTATCCTCTCTGTTCCTTTTCAAGGCAATGCTCTGTCATACCAACTAGCATATTTTCCACTGACTTGACCAGTATCCTCTCAATGGCCAGCAGAGCTAGGCTGCTTAAACGGCCTTGGCCCATTGTGTTATGGGTGTAGGACTTGAGCCGCTTTAAACGGGAGAAGCTCCTTTATACACCTGCAGATGTAGCTCCAATTGTTGCCACTAATGAGAACAGTTTGTAAGTGCGGCATTGCACTGTCCAACTCCATGTCTTTAAGGAACACCAAGAAATCACACAACTTTCCCCTGTCACCCTGCAAGTCCTGATCTGAATACAGGACTTGAAGTTCAGACCTCAGGCTCCCTGAATCAAAGTGATGGCAAACTACCAAAACGATATTATACTTGAACAAGGAAATGTGGGAATTATGTTAAACTGCAGCAAGGAATTGTGTGTATAAGTGTATGAAATGTACAATGAAAATTGTCTAGCAATTTCGCCAAGCAAATATCAAGAAATAGGTTGCATTTCGTCTTTCGACTCGCTTGCAAAATCCTCGATGGGACTGGGGACTGAAGAGAGCTCCGGCGACGTTTTATAGTTCAAAATCGCTGTCAATCAAATGGCAACTCAGTCTTTCGCAGACCCTCCAATCATCACGCAGAAACCCAGTGTCCAGGCCAGCCCACTCCTCCATTCACCCCCAGAGACGCTGAGCATCCATGGGAGGGACATAATCGCAGCATTATCCAATGACCGTCGACTTTCGACGCACTAAAAAAAGCTGTTCTATGCAGCCCCATTGAGGTGGATGGACGCTGAGCTGGATGGAGGCAAATGCACTGTGACGCTACGGGAATGCATGAGAAGGAAATTGAGTCAGTCGACCTGCGCTAAGCAGCTGATTCTGAACGATCTCGTCTTCGAGATGGACGTGTTGTAACGCATTTTTAGTCAATGAAATGTTAACACAACAGTATATATTTGACCATTTAATTTTTGAAATTCTAGGGGAAGCTGAGCTTCCCTTGCAGTCTTAGAAAAATCGCCACTGGTGTGTGCCATTTTACTATTTACCATTTACTCATTTATCCAAAGATTAGGAGAGTTAGGGCATCTTGCTCAAGCATGCCCACAAGTCATGCCGTGGACAGTGGGGATCAAACTGTAACCTTTCACCAGAACCACTCCACTCCCCCATGTCTCCCTGCAGCTCTACACAGAGCTAAGCCAGAGCTACCAGGCCCTGGTGGCCAGTGAGACCCAGCTCCGCCAGAACCACCTGGAGCTTAGCGGCCTGCTGGCCCAGAGAGACCAGCAGGTCCTGGAGCTCCAGAGCCAGCAGCAGCAGCAGCAGCAGCAGCAAGAGAAGCATCCACTGCAGACCCAGCAGCAGCAAGCACAGCAGACCACCACCACCACCACCACCGCAGGTCAACAGCCCAACAAGCAAACTAATGTGAAGGTAAGACACCCATCTTCTCATCCAGAGGCTGTGCCGCCACGCATGTGAGGAGAAAGTTTACCCTAGGTGAAAGTAGGAAGCCAGACGTCGGTATGTAGGAAGGCTTCCAATTAAAAGCGATCTCGCTCAGGTTACCTTTTTTCTTCATCCAGTCCCCGCCGTGTGTCGAAGAGAAGATGGCGGGTGATTAGTACGTTGACAACACCTGACACCCTACTCTCCTGTCTTCTAATTGCGTCCCGGGAGCCACGCCCCCCATCCTATCCCCCCTACGGACAGAGCTGAACCACCTGCGCACCTCGCACCCTCATAAATATAGACGCTGAGCTCTTCCAGGTGTTTTCCCGCGGAGCCGTCGAGGCACCGCCGTATCAGTCTCCTCCGTGGTGTCGGCCAGATGTTCTCCATCGCCGCAGCCTCTGACTGTGTAGGACTGTGTCAGACTGCCGCGATGCGTGAAGGAACGGCGTCGTCCTGCATCCGTTTCTCTTTTATTTTTCTTGACAGTAAAAATGCATGACATCATCCAGTCTCCTCCTGGCCGGTCAACCATCCAAGGCTCTGGAGAAGAGCGGCAAGGCTGAAGGTTCAAGCAGGGGTTATTCGTTGGGTGTAAAGTGAGCAAGCAGTGACTGATCTCTGGTGTTTAACTGAGACACACTCTCTCTCGATGGTACGTGATGATACTCCATCCTGGTCCATCCTTGATCAGTCCAACTCCTACTGGCCGAACATCTTTCAAGTAATCTGTCTGATCTTTTCTCTCTCTCTCTCACTCTCACTCTCACTCTCTCACACTCTCACTCTCACTCTCAATTAAATAAAATTTGCTTGATTGGCATGATTAATGAATCACTACACATTTGACAAACCTAACAAATCAGTATCTTTGTGTCTCTTTATCTCTCTCTCGCTCTCTCTCCCCCTCTCTCTCTCGCTCTCTCTCTCCCCCCTCTGTCTCTCTCCCCCTCGCTCTCTCTCTATCCCTCTCTCTCTCTCTTTCTCTCTCTCTCTCCACAGTTACTTCACTCTTCCTTCCCCCCTACACCTTTTCCGTTGTGTCGCTGGTGTCTGACCACAGGGAAGAAGCTTCATCTTAATTGGAGAGCCAGTAATGGTGTTGAAAACTACAGCAGCAGGGGGTGGGAGCTGCTCCTGTCTGTGAAGCCTCCCGCCTTTCAACTCCCACCCCTAGGGGACGGAGGAGACGGAGACGGTGGTGGTGGTGGTGGTGGTGGTGGTGGTGGTGGAGGAGGAGGAGGAGGAGGGAGTGTCGGGCGGTGGGTCAAAGTAGCAAGTTAGCGTGTTAGCGGCGTCAAGGAAAGTGGCCGTTAATGACTCCTAATGATGTGGCGATGGGTGTTCCCGGGACCACGCCGCGTCGAGACACGGCGCCGTTGAAAGAGCCCGCCGATGACGGGCATCGGTCCGGCTGGAATGTAAAATATGTCCTTTGGTGGACGCTGCGATCCAAAGCGTCTTTACTTTAATGATGAGTGCATGCGTTCCTTGGCAGGGGGATCAAACCCTGTAACGCTGGACAGTTTGAATGCAATGCTAGATCTGTCGCGCTAGACAGGACCACACGTGTGTGTTTTCAGGTTCTGGTTTGGGCCCTGTGTGTCACGTGCTGTGGGCTTTTGTCATTAGAGCGGCTGTTCTTCCTTTATAAACGCCCTCTTGAGCTTCTAGTTGAATCCTCCGGTAGGCGTGAGTACGGATGTGCTGTGGGCCTTTGTGTCTACACGCAGAACTGGGAAGTAGATGTTTAGTCGTGCTCTGGGTTCAGTGTTAGGTGAGAAGCTTTAAGCGGTTCAGCTGGCGATTTGTTTTATTTCTCACCCGCAAATTGAATGTTTATTTTGCGCATTAATCTGACAGGCTGACAAGAGCGCCCCTGGACTGCAGAAGTCAAAGGATATCAGCTCAAATGTTAAGTGAGTTACAATCACTGCATCTCTCTTAACCTCGTTCGTTTAACGGACGTCGAAATATAAATGGATCAATTAGTGGGTAATTAAGTACAGCTATAATGTGTTCCCCCAGTAATTAATACAAAATTCACGGGAACTGCACACAGTGCTCATATTTCTTCTTTTTTTTGTGTTTGTGTGTGCGTGCGTGCGCTGCTGTCAGTGTGTGTGGTTGGTCACGCGCACTTGTATGCGTGTGCGCACATGGTTCATGTGTGCTTTAACCGAATTGAATACTTAACACCCTTTCTGTAACCTCTCACACAAATCTGTTAAAAAATGTAATACCTTCCAGATGTTGAATATATATATATATATACATAGGTGTTAATACCCAGAATGCATTCATACCATTCATTGTAGGTATTATCATTGTGATTACCGTGTGTTTACTGAACACATGCAGGTGGTGTCTGTCTGGGTTTCCTGCTGCCTTAACTTTGATGTCAGAATGAACAGACCGTCAGCCGTCCCGAGGTCTAGCACTCCGTCAGGAGGGCTCACCGTTTTTCCCGCCGAATAATCACACTGACAAGGTGCACGCGTGCATCCGTGTGCGCTTTGTGTGTGTGTGTGTGTGTGTGTGTGTTTGAGGTCCAAGAGGAGATGAGGGTGCGCCTGCCTTTTGGTGGTGTGGAATTGTAGCGGATTCTGTCACAACTTCCTCCCGAACACGTGTTTAAATTCCAAAGCTTGTTAAGGCAGATTTTAATTATAAATGTTTTTTTTTTTTCTTTCCACTGGATTGTTACCATTGGAGATGATCAAAGTGCTGATGTGCATTTGAATACTGACCAGAGTTGAACCACCCACCCCGTGGAGATCCGCGTTGGAGGGAGGAGGGAGGGGGGAAGCACACCTATTGTGTCTTATGCTTTCCTCTAAGATCAGCTGTCTGTCTTGCTCTTTCCTTAAGCCCCATTAGCCCCGTTAGCCCTGTGCGGCTTCGCTGGGCTTCCACATAGAGGCATACCGGTATGCAGGGCGAGAAGGGATGGGCTAATCAAACATGTCTTTTGACTATTTTCCTTTGACTCTTTGGTCTGCTGGTTTGGAAGCAGGCGCTCTCGTCGTCATCGAAACAAAGAGAAGCGAATGGCACACACGTATGGCAAAGTTGTGCATAAAATGTGTGTTAGTTAGTGTTAGTATGTGGTTCAGCAAAGCATGTTCAGAAAGTTTGATGAACCGAGGAGAGCTCTTCCGTGATTGGCCAGCTGTAGGGCCTGGCCAGTTAGCATCCTAGTGACTGGGATGATGTCAGGGAGACCAGCTGCCAGGTTGGAAAGTTAACTTTGAAAAGGTTTGACAGGTTAAGTCCTACCAACACCACCTCCAGGCAGGGGGGTTATCCCCAATCAGTTGCCTGGAAGACCAAGCCGTAGTTTTCCAGGGCTGTATTGTTTGGGTCATTAGCATTCAAACTCCCCAACTGTCATTTGCCTCGCTGTTTGCATGCCTGGCTACTGTTCTCGCTATACGGTGATTAAAGACCAACATTAGGATTCACGCTAGTCCTCAGGCTTTCTGGAACCTTGACCGCAATTGACGGTGAGTTTGTGTTTTGCGTGGGCAGCCTTTCAAAGCACCAATTATTCTCTCTGCATTGCCATTGAAAGCTTAGACATTTTTCATTTCCTCCATAAGAAGGGAAAAAAAGTTTGGAGCAGAAATTCACATTAACGCGTTTTGTCAAAGCCCTCATTCAACGGGCGGCAGAGCGTGATAGCTACTTTCGAAGCGTCACCCGTGAAGACTCAATAGATTGGATACCTCGTACCAGTCGGCAGCCATTTTCCCAAGGTGACCAGCTTCCCGCTTTTTCTTTTTTTTTTTTCCTCTGCTCTTGATTATTATTATTTTTTTCTATTTTCACGGTAGTCCATGTGGTGCCTCTCCCTTAGCTAGTTGTGATGCTTTTCAAACATCTGCTGCCTGGCTGATATTAATGTTGGCCAATCAAAAAGTTGTCAGATGTATAATTAAAGTGCCAGTTACGTACAGGTAGCGGCAGCGCTGTATGGCGGGTCATGTTTTTGGTTTCAGACGAGGTGTTTCTTTTGATCATCATCATCATTAATATCAAACGTCCGATGCAGGAGGGGGGAAAAAAAGCGATGGAGTTAAAATGTTACAAAGCAAATTGATTGAGGAGCGCAGTGATGTCTTTTTCTGTTGGCGGTCTTCTGATGGTAGAATGGGGTATAATGTAGTGAAATGCATGTCGATGTGTTTGTGTAGAGCTCTGCTTCCTGTTGTGGCTTAGTGTCATGGTGTGGTCATATCATACACATATTAAAGTATGATTTAAATTAACTAACTAAATAAATTACGAAAATGGTGATGACGGAACATCAAGAATACATCGCAGTTACTTGTGTCACTTCCAATCATGCACTCAATACGTGTAAGCATGAGGTTAAAGATTCACACTGGCCCTGGTAACCAGCATGTATCTATAGATCCTTATCCGTATTGTAGTCACTGTTATACCCAGAGCCCATGGCTATAGATTTGAATATGTCCATTTATAGCCTTATTGTTTGTTCTTACATAAATTCTGTGTGAGGGGGTTCATGTGTGTGCGTGTGCGCATGAGTGTGTGTGTGTGTGTGTGTGCATGTTTGTTTGAGAGATTGTGAGAGCATGTGTATGCATAAATGTGTGGGTGAATGTGTGTTTGTGTACGTGTGTGTGTGTGTGTGTGTGTGTGTGTGTGTGTGCATCTGCATGTGTATGCATTTCCGTGGGTGTGTGCTTGTGTGTGTGTGTTTGCACTTGGAACGGTGCCATGTCCATCCTGCCTGAGACATGCTAATGACATGGAGTCCATGCTAACGACATGGACTCCAGTGGCGTGTGTTTTACCAGCTCAACTCTTCTCATTAGGGCCTAGTCCCCCCACCCCAGCCCACCCCACCGCCTCAATTTAATGAACCACAGCCGCCTGCTTCTCAATGTAGTGTATATACACATGCCTGTAATGTCCACATCCATAAATACATACATAACGTGCATACACTCATACAGGTCACCCTGGTCATGTGTGGGCAGAACCAGCGCTGGTGCTTCTGCACGAAGGCAAGCCCACATAATCAGAGACAGACATACGTCCCTTTTGCTTCACCCAGAAGGAGTCTTGTCAGAAGGAGCCCCCCCCCACACCACTGTGACCCCAGGAGCCGTGTTCCACAGTGTAAACTGTGTGTGTGGGCTGGGGCTGATGTTCCTGCTAGCCCTGACTCTCAACACAATGCCCTGCCTCTCAGCAGATATGCCCTGGATTGGACTTGAGTGTCTGTTTCTGTGTGTGTGCGTGTGTCTGTGTGTGTGTGTCTGTGTGTCTGTGTGTGTCTTTGTATGCGAGTGTGTCAGTCTATCTGTGTGTGTGTGTGTGTGTGTGTGTGTGTGTGGCCGTGGCCGTGGCTGTGTCTGTATCTGTGTGCATGCACGTTTGGCCCTCCCTGATTATGGCTGCTCCATAATTAACAGTGATCAGATTTGTTTTGTGGCATAAATGGTGCATGTGTAGAACATTAGGCCTGGCAAGTCTCATTTCACATTCAGCTCAAGGGCTCGGCAGCAGACGGGTCATGAGCGTCGGGGAGCGCCATCGCGAGCCCCGCTCCATATGGTCGTAGCGCCGCATCCTCGCCGGCGAAGGGCCGCGTGCGCCAGACGAGCTCCCCGAAGAGCCTAATCGTGTTCTGTAATTACAGAGCACCAGCTTTTTTTTTTTTTTTTTTTTTTTTCTCGTCTCCTTCTTCTTGTTCTCCCCTCCCCTACCCCTCTCTCTCTCTCTCTCTCTCTCTGACTCTCTTTCTTCCAACCCCCAGACCCCCCCCCGTCATCCCACCAACCCGTGTGTGCCTCCCCCCCCCCCCCACTCTTGTTTCTGGTTGTATTGCACCCTTTTCCTTGTCTTGTCCTTTCTTTTTTTCTTTCTTTACTGTTATTTACAGCAGCTGTTGCTCTTTGACTTTGTTTTTTTTTCCTCCAGCGCTTTCTGATCGCGTCTTCTGACACGTTCCAGGTATGACTCTGCTCTCTCTCCCATCAACAGCATTTCATGATTTAGTTCCTTCTTTATTTCTTTATCTATCTATTTATTTATTTACTTTTCTTTCCTATATTCTGCCCTGCGGAAAGAAAAAAAAGCATGCAGCGTTTAAAAAGCAGCGGAGGCCAGACAGATATTACGGATGGAGCGATCGGCGGAGAAGGAGTGGAGACACTCCCACATCAGTTAATTTGTAAATTGCTTTATGCGCTCGATGCCGAACAGCCCCAGTCAGTCCTCCCGACCGCCTGGAAAATTATAAATAATTGTAACAGATGCGCCAACATGGCCGGCCTCCAACGAACGAGGCCCCAGATAATTTGGCCGACCCCCTTTGACAGGCCAATTTAATAAAAACGCGAACAAAATCTTCCTCGCTAATAATTTATCACCCCACCCTCTCTCTCTCTCTCTCTCTCTCTCACCCTCTCTTTCTCTCTCTCTTTCACCCTCTCTCTCTCTCTCACCCTCTCTCTCTCCCTCTCTCTCTCTCCCTCTCCTCCCCAATGGTTGAAGTTGATTACCCTGGCAGTTAACAAGGTCACACCCAGATGCCAGGTATCTGATAATGCGATCAGGAGAAGCTGGAGTGAAGAGGTGATGACATACCGCCTGCTTCTTCTTCTTCTTCTTCTTCTTCTTCCATGTAAAACACGGGTGCGAACTTCGAAGGCCTCTGCACGTCAAGCACACATACCACATACACACACACACACACACACACACACACACGTGTTGAGCGGAGAGTTTGTTGTTGTGTGTTGTTGACGACGTGTGCTTGTGGGGTATTGTGGCGTGGGACAGGTGAAGCTGTTTCTCTCTCTCTTCACACCTCACACCCATTGTTTTTGTTGTTGTTTGGTTGAGGTAGTTTCAAAGTAAAGGTACCGTGGTATGCAACCTGTGTTGCTTTGGAGCCTGGGAGTGAGAGGCATATACACAAAACAAAGGTCTGCTGACTTAATGCAATGTGGTTGATACTGTTTTTGTATACTTTTCGATACTGTATTTGGATGGTTTAATGTGCTGTTTGGTCAGTTCTTTCTGTGTTCAAAGACACATTTTTGTGTCTAAAATAACAGAAAACTTAAAACTTTCCGAAAAACTGCTCCGTTTCCCACAATCACACACCCACCACAATTTGTATTTTCACTTAGTATTCACAGAGAAATCAGACTATAAGATGTATATTTCAACACTGTATATGCAGTAGTCAGTGCCGACTTGATGGTGCTTTGAGAAAGTCCTCTGTCCAGGTGTGTGTGTTTGATGCGTTTCGTCTTGGCTGATCCGGGCCCCTCCTGCGAGTCTCACCTCTCCCTCTTGGCTATGCTAGCCTGTATGTGCTGAGCGCCAGCGATACACATGGGTATTATGGAGGGGCTAGGTGTCCAGACAATGATAAATGACCACACACACACGCATACACATTCACACACTCACACACCTTACTGCTATGGCTAATGGACAGCTGTTCCTTGCCCATATCCACTGCCACTGCTCTACTTCACACTAAATGTTGACACCAGCCTATGGAAGTGGGGTGGACGACGGGTTTATCGTCGGGTGAGGGACTCAACACTGCCTGATTCCACTCCCTCAACCACCACATCCTCATCATTAATGCCACATCATACATTTGATTGGAGTTGTGGACCAGGCACCTGGTTGTGTGGTGATCCCTATCAAGGACGAGGCCTTTATTGACCCCGTCTTGATGAGGGTCCGTGTGTGTCCTTCCAGGAGCTGTGTGAGACAGACACGGCGGTTAGCTCCGGTTTCGACCAGGCTTCGAACTCCTCCGGTCCAGAGCCGGGGACCAGCACGCCTCTTGACGGAGGAGCTTGGACGGAGAGGACGTGGAAAGCCAGTTCTTCTAGAGGCCGCTCCACCAGCAGCAGACCGCAGGTGAGCAACTGATTCCACCTCCCTTCCACCTCCAGCCCGGTGCCTCCAGGGTTGGTTGCGGCCGGTCCTCCTCTCCCAGACACGGAGCACTCTCAAAGTCAGGTGCTGACACGACCTTATGCCATCTACCCCTTTAGGATGAGGGCTGGGCTCAGCTCATCAGACCTGAAACAAAGGGGAGCATACTGGAAGAGCTTGCGAGGGTCATGTGTGGTTGATCAGAAAATCCCCCCGTCTTTGTCCTTACCAAGTGCACACACATACACACACGCAGACACACACACACACTGACGCACACAGAGATCAACCACCAGCTGCGAGCGCAGCAGCGAGTGCCGCGGGTTTCACGCATGCCTGGGGTGCAGCCACCAGCTAATTTACTGCTTCACTAGTATCCATCATCAACAGGAAGGAGGAGAGCTTTGATCTCCATCCGGCTCCTCTCATCGCTTTGGCGGGGAATGCTTAGAGGAGGTGGCCTTGCATGGTCTGAATCTTGACCTAAAGAAGCGTCAGTCTTAATTCGGACAATCTCCTTGTCTTTTTGGTTGCCAGGGACACACACAAGCTGTGTGTGTGTGACACACACCCGCATACACACACACAGGCACAGGTAAAAATGCGCAGGCACACACGCACGGGCAAACACACGCACAGACACACACACACACACACACACACACACACACACATGCATTCAGTTAAATGGGATGAACCTGGTTGAGCTAATGTACAAAACTTGTATACGTGACAAATACACAATGTACTGTAACTAAAAGCTTGCTGTGATGCCTTTTGGTGACCACGTAGATGTGCTTTTGTTTGGACCGTGTAGGTGTGTGTAAAGCAGAAAGTATGGATATACACGTGTTGCACATATGGCCGTCTGTGTGTCGTGTACTACGCTTGTGTTTGTGTGTGCGAGATTGTATGTGTGCGTGTGCATGCGTGCGTGCTTGTGTGTACAGTGTTCCTATTCACCTCTTAGGAGGCAGAACAAGCCATGCTTTGAGAGACACACTCGGGACACGATGCTGCTGCCATCATAAAGAGACCTATTGAGGACAGAGAGGCCTCTGGACCCAGAGAGAGAGACTGAAAGAGAGAGAGAGAGCTGGCTACTGAAAGAGAGAGTGAGAGAGGAAGAGAGGAAGATATACTGAAAGAGAGAGAGAGAGAGAGAAAGAGAGATGCATCATTGCAGAGAGGTGAAAGTAAAATAAAGATGAGAGAGTGGATGCTAGTTCAGGTTCACCGTTTTCTTTCCTTTGCTTCTGGGCAGTTATTTACCGTACGCGGTAAATAACGGTTTCCTGTCTTCAATGTACACCACACACACACACACACACACACACACACACACACACACAATGTAGCACTCTCTCCTCATATCTCTGCTGTCCTCTGCTTGTGTAACAGCTCTATTGGTCTTTTATATTTAAGGAACCATTACAGGGTGCTGTGTGCAGGTCAGGGTGTGGATGCTAGCCAGCTGTCTGCTGAGGGAGAGAGAGCGGGAGGGGGAGAGATGGGGAGAGAGTGAGGGGAAGAGATATTTTGCCTTGTGGTCTCAGGCCTGGTGGAACATGAACAGCAAGTGTGTGTGTGTATGTCACTGTGTGTGTGTGACTGGGGACATTATTGTGTCCTCTGGTACTGAGTCGCAGGGTAGGCAAGGGACAGCCTCCAGTTGGACTTGCAAAGAGCATCTGCAGTGAGACTCTGCCATCTTTCACTGCCACCCCCCCCCGCCACCCCCCTCCTTCCCTACTAAGCAGAGTGCATACTCAGACACACACAAACACATACACGCACACGTACGCATGGACACAAATTTTCATCGGCAATGACTTACGGTGCCTGTTTGATAACTTATATTACTACTAAACTAAATGCTGATCATTCTGTGTATCAATATATGAGGTCAATCTCTGTTAGAAGTCATAATCCATTTTTGGTAATTTTTAAAACCATGCAATTATTTTGTTTGCCAAGTCCTGTTGAGATATAGATCGACGTTAAGACTTGCATTAAGTCATTTTAGATGGATATAAAACAGATTCATTTCCTTTAATTTCCCGCCTGAAACTACGAACCCTTTAAAATTGTCTGCAGATCATACATTTGGTTTAAATACCTCATCTGACTAGGTTGGTTTTGGAGACGGCAGTTGTAAATTTGTTGTTAAGCCAAATGTTAATGCAAAAAGCCCCGAACTTTGTGGGAGTCGCAAAACAAAACAAAACCAATCCAAATAGTCGTTGCCTTTCCCGGGTCGCCCACCTTTTTGAACCGCCTGGTCCACGTTGCCGTGGGAGCCGGCGTGCCATGTATTAGCATAATGCTGCTATTTGTTAACGACAGACCTGGCTGGTAGCAGCATGGGCACAGTGCAAGACAAGCGCACTGGGTCACTGGACTCAGCTGTAGCCCTTTGGCACACAATTAAACAGGCACACTCAAGAAGACACACTTACTGAGGAGCGGACAAGCGGCCGTGGTCAATCTGTCAAGCTCAATTACATCACGCTGTTATGCTGCAGTATCATTCATACTATTTAGCAGCGTTTAAAAGTTTTGATGAGATTTTTCGGTCCCATTTTGTGTCACCTGCTCCCCTGTCCTCTAAGCTGTGCTTCGACCTCTACCGCTTCTCCCTTCCCTCCTTCCCTCCTTCCCCCAAACTTTTCCTCGCCGCGCCCCCGGCCTGCCCACCACGCACGTTCAGTCGCAGTGCAGGATGCCTCTCCTCACCCTGCCATCTGGTCGGCCCTCGCTGGCACCGTGGGAGGGCCCTGCCCACCCCAACCCCTCCGCATTCATATTCCACCAGCATATTGTTCGCACTGCTTTCCCTGCCACGTCTCCCCCCTCGCCTCCTTCTTTATTTATCTCCACAGAGGAGGCCAGATAGCGAACGCCCCCCCTCCCTCCCTCCTCCCTCCTCCCTCCCTCCCTCCCTCCTCCCTCCTCAGTTGTCCTATCAAGTGTAACCTGGCGGGTCCCGGGTAGAGCAATTAGAGGGGCCTCCCTGCCCACCCTTCCCCCCCCACCCCACCCCCGGTAATGAAGCCCGGCACATTCCGGAATCCACAGCCCCCCCCTCCCCCCCCTAATGGGACATCATTATTGTCAAAGAAACAATGTAAATGGAAATGAACATACTCATTAGCCATTCGCGGGGAGAAACCTTTGGCGCATTCTAGCTGGTACTAGCACACACACACACACACACACACCCCTCCCCCTCCCTCACACACGCATGTACACACACTCACACCTTTTTATTATTTATTTATTTATCTCTTTTTTTTTTTTATCTCTCCCTACTTGACTTCTTCTGGTAGTATGTTTGTTTGTCTGTGTGTGTGTGTGTGTGTGTGTGTGTGTGTGTATGTGTGAGCTGGGAAAGGAAGAGTGTGTGTGTGTGTGTTTGTATGTGTGTTTTACCTGAGGTGAATGGGGAGCGAGACGACCATGTATCATCCTGATATCGGCATTCACTTCATGCGTGTTGTGCAGATGCTAATTGTTGCGCCGCGGCGGCGGCTCCATTGCCTGTGCACTCGGAGGCGCGCTGAAGCGCCGCACCACCTCAGTGCTTCTCTTTGACTGCGTCCCCCAGGATGCACCTGTGCAACGGTCCAGGTCCCTCTCCCCGGTGAGCTGCGTGGAGGCGGGAGGAGGCGGAGGAGGAGGAGGAGGGAGGGGAGGAGGAGGAGGAGGAGGAGGAGGAGGAGGAGGAGCAGAACAGAGGATGCAGGACCTTGAAGAGCTCCTTCAACTCAAGGTAAAGGAAAAAAAAACACTTTGACTACGCCAGTGACTTCTAATGTCTCCCTCTCATGTCCCTGTTTTTCATTTATCCATTTTTCCTTCTCTTTCAATCTGACTCTCCGTCGCGGGCTTCAGAACATCAATTATCCCTCCACCATTTTCTCTTTACATGCTTTCTTCTACTCGTTGTTTATTTTTCCTCTATTTCATACAATTACCCGCCTTATCTGGGCCACTGCTTGTTAGTGTGCTTTACGGTTTAAAATACATTTTTTTCCCCGAAAACCACCTCAACCGCAAATGGCGGTCGCACAGGCTCTGAACCGCCGGGATAAGTGTGTTTATTCCGTGCGAACGTGCTGCGCGGCGCTCGCCCTGGTTAATAGAGTTAGTACTTAATGGAACAGCCTGCCGCTGAGGCCACTAACACCCGGATGATTGTTGCAATCAGGGACCACAGAGGCAGCAGCAGTCACGCTCTCTGAAGGCTCCGGTCTGCCCAGCGTTGCCTCAGCCCTCCAGCATGACCTTCTCTCTCTCTCTCTCTCTTGCCTGACACGCGCACACACACACACACACACACACACACACACACACACACACACACACGGAGAGACACACACATACACGTACACACTCTCTCCCACACACACACACAGGGCGACAAATACATGGGGCCACACAAACATGGACAGACACACACGGAGAGACACGCACACACACACACACACACACACACACACACACACACACACACACACACACAGAGCGTGCGTAGGCAGTGAAGCAGCAGGGAAGAAGCTGCTCTGGTGAATGTGGATTCACCTCTCCTCCCCCCCCCCCCCCCCTCTCTCCAACCCCAAACGCGTCGACTTCATCACTCTTTTAACCTTCGCCGTGCTCTTCCCAGCCATCGTTACACAATATCTTCTCCCCTTTTGCATTATTCTATATTTTTATCCCTCCTTTTACACCTTCCCCTGACAGGGGATGAAACTCCCCGGGTATGGGGAGGAGGGGGTTATTCGGGTGTCTGGTTTTCAGGCCACGGGTCCTGTTTAACCTTCTGGTGTCGGCGGCCCACATGACAAGGTGATCCGCGTGGAGGTCATTCTCTCCCCCCCCTCCTTTCCCTCCTCCCTCCTCCCTCCTCCCTCCTCCGTCCTCTTGTTCTTCAATCACAGACGGACGTGGACGGACATCATTTTCTTGTCAGAATCTCGAGTGTCTTGAATTAGGCTGTCTGAATCGCTGACAAACACTCGACTGAGCACACGCGGCGCCCGGGCACGGCGTGTGTGACGCATGACTATCTCACTTAATGGCGCAATTTCAATTTTATGTTTATATGCCGCTTTTTTGGGCGGACGCATTTAGCAGAGATAATGCGG
>NW_028177387.1:0-18112 GCF_964030765.1 Micromesistius poutassou | reverse complement strand
GGGAGGTGGTGTAGGAGTTGGCGGTGGAGGAGGTGGCGGTGGGTGTAGGAGGGGTTGCAGTGGCGGAGGTGGTGGTGGAGGTGGTGTAGGAGGTGGTGGTGTTGGTGCAGGGGATGGCAACGGAGGAGGTGGTGGTGGAGGTTATGTGGTAGTGGTGGTGGTGGTGGTGGAGAAGGTGGTGGCTTCGGTTGGGAGGAAAGACAAATGAAACACTCTGCTCCAGAGAGAATGATCAGAGGGGCTCACTGGAGGGAAACATTTTGCATGGACTCGCCAAATATGAACCTGCTGGAGAGAATTAAAAATCATTCAACGTCATTTCTCTTTGAAATTAATTCTCAATTTAAGAATTAAAATAAACTTAATTGTCCCAGTCAAGACATTTTTTAAGACCCACATTGACTGCTGCACCGACCATTCCAAACAGTACTATACCAACAACACATTTTAAAATACATACATACATACAGACATATTCACAACAAATTCAGAATAGTGAGAACAGAGTTTGAGTAAATACTACAGACAGTATACTACTATCAGTATGCAGCTACCATTCTTCAGTGGCTGTCGATATTGCTCCGAGTTATCCAGCTACCCCGCTTATAGTACCACTGCAAGATGCCATCAGCGATCTTGTCATTCCGTCTGGTGTGAACAGGCGTCTGAGAAACGAAGAGAGAGAGCGCGTCTCCTCTCCTCCATGACCGGCAGGGTCCCCCAGATGGCGCCAGGCCAGGTGCGGTCCTGATACATCAGCGGGATCATCTGTACCTCCGGCTGCCTTCGCCTGACACATTGGTTTCTGAAAACAAAATCAACCGCTTGATTCCCGTTCATTCATGGGAGGGTTGTCTTATTCGCTTCACGCCCGCAACGAATACAGCTGGATATGAACCCCCCCCCCCCCGGGGGGATTAAACACTCAGCAACACATTTGACAAATAGCCGGACGGGGTGGAAAGGGAAACAAGGTTTATTTATGTCATTTTTTTGCAGATACTTTTATCCAGAGTTCCTCCGAGTGCCTTCTAAGTTGCATCCTGAAGGAGCAGGTAGAGTATGGGCGTCTTGGCTAAGGATAGCCACAGGTTAGAGCGCAGCCATCGAGCTCTCAACCCAGAACCCTTCAGCTGAGACTCAAACACTCCAACCTCTAACATCCCAATGGATGCATGGAGTCATAATAACACACTGGACATACGGATGATCGTAATAACATGAGCATCCATAACCGGATTGAACATGTGTTCCCTGATGCCGGAACCTCACCGCCTACCCCGGACGACCCCCGCCCCCTCCCCATCCTGCTCGCCCGGCCCGGCCGTACCCCGGACACGTCGCTACCTGACGACCGTCCCCCCCCCCCCCCCCCCCCCGCCCCTCCCCTGCCCCCCCCACCCATCCCGCTCGCCGTCTGGGGTGGCGGGATGGGGCTTTTAACGTGTATATAGCGCGTATTGTTCGCCGTGACATGCTCAATTTATCATTAGTGGCGAGGGGAGAACGGATGAGTACACTTTCAATTTAGTTCCTCTGCTTTCTCCATTCATCACCACCAGCCTCACAATCTATCATTTCTCTCTCGCCCGCCTCCCCCCCCCCCCCCCCCCCCCACACACACACACACAGACCCCCCCAACCCCCCCCTGCGCTGCGCAGGCGTGTGGATTCGTTAAAAAAAAACACACATTCATAAGTTTAACGCAATTAATCTTCACGCAGAGATAATTTCATATTAATGAACCGGGACGTTGATTTGATTATTCCTTTGATGAACTGTGTGTGTGTGTGTGTGTGTGTGTGTGTGTGTGTGTGTGTGTGTGTGTGTGTGTGTGTGTGTGTGTGTGTGTGTGTGTGTGTGTGTGTGTGTGTGTGTGTGTGTGTGTGTGTGTGTCTTTCCACCACCATGACAAGCTCATCAAACGATGGCCCCCAAGAAATGCACTGAGCAGATCTGAATGTGGGGTCTTTCTTTGGTACTGTTTGTACTCTTTTTTTGTGTCATGTATATTTACACACACACACACACACACACACACACAGTGTGTCTGGCAGCGCATGATAGTAATGCCTTGTGTCTTCATACAACAAGCCCAGAGAAATTGAAAAAGTTGCAAGCAGAGATGGGAGGTGACCTGGAAACAAAAGTAATCAGAGGGAGGCTGCCGGTCGTCGGCAAAGACCCACAACCATCAAGGTGGAATTCTACCTCTCTGTCAATAAAGGGAGAAATACCTTTTGAGGCACACGGAGCCAAGGTCAAAGAGTAGTTTGTAATTTGACACCTTCATGGACCTCGCCCAAGGACATTTTTCATGAGTTCTTGAGGTTTTTATCGCAGCAGAAAAGCTCACAATCACTTTGTTAAAGGATTTATGATCTGGTCCATAATGTTGTATGACAATCTGTGTTTGTGTTTGGGCACGTACGCATGTGCATGATTCAAACACAAAATCATTATACTTATGAATAATGCTATGTGCATTATCGTATTATTTTCCATTGGACATCATCGCGTATATTATTATTTTCTTAATACGCGGTAATCAACTAAACAATCTGGAATGTAAGCGCAAACCAATGAGTTCCACACTTGAGGAACTTTTAGACTCAATTGCAGCTCAATCAAAACGGAAGAAAATAATCAATTCTGACCAATCACAGCGTTAGCAATTAGTATATGCAGATCAGTGCGTTCAATGATTTAGTCCTATGTCCCCCGCACACATGCACTGCACACACAGACAGACAGACACACACACACACACACACAGAAACACACACCCCCACACACATACTGAAACGTACAGAAATATACAGAAAAAACACTAACACAAAAACACACAAACACACACACACACACACACACACACACACACACACAGACACACACACACAGACACACACACAGACACACACACACACACACAGACACACACACACACACACACACACACACACACACACACACATATAGTCCTACAGACATCCTCTTCCACATGAGAACACACAAATGCCTTCCGAACGGACCTGTCCTTCAGATGAAACTTTGTTTCACTTTGTGTTGCTGTGAGAGTATCGAGCTGGATCGAGCTGTAAATGTGTGTATTTGTATACAACAGAGATTGGTTGGTGTGTAAAGTCACCTCGGTGAACTTGGTTTGGTCTTGGCTTCACTGTGACGGTATCACTTTAGCTATGAATTTATGTTATCCTACGTCCTATGCCCTTAATCCTATATCCCATCCTCTGGCCTAAGTCCTAACCTACCTTTAAGCATAGGCCAAGTAATGAGCAGGTACATATAAAGATTAAGATTAGTCATTGTATCAATCATTTCAGATTTTTGTTTTTCTTCTGGGGTTTTCTCATTTATCGAATATTATAAATTAAATGTGGTAGAGGCTAGTCCTATATGTTTTGTCTGTAAATGGAAATATATGAATAGGCTACCAAAAACAGATTTTTTCATTTGACGGCCTATTTGGAGAACGTCCCATGCACCGCTTGCTAAATTAATGTGTTATGAAGTCTTATAGGCCTATATTCATTAATGATCATAAGGTAATCTGTGCAATTGCATCTTTAATTTGAATCGCCCAGATTCCCAGGGCTGATAGGCTATACACCGCTCAGAGCGGAGCTAATATCTCTCAGATGATCGCAGACCATAATTCAAAAACGGTTTATAGCGCTCGACACAGGAGCGCTCGGACAGGACGTCTCCAGCCGTCCAGCGGTTATGGGGGCACCGAGTTGTGTTCAATCTGCGCGTCACGCTTTGAGAGGTTCCTCCCTCGTGATGGGCCTGCTCCCCCACAGCGGGCCCTCCCTCAAGAGCAGCTGTAGGGACCGGGAGGAAGAACATGTCTATTTAAAGTCGTTATGTTTGTAAAGTAATGCAGGTCTTTGGAAAGAGAGAAAAAAGCCTCAGTCAGTCATTTAGCCGCTGGTCAAAACTGCTCTATTCCCAGCAAACGGTGATTTAAAATGATGTCCCCCCCCCCCCCCCCACCCTCCATCCCTGGACTACATTCTCTGGGAAGAGTGATTCGATTTCGGAAAAAATGTATTCATATTAACTTATAGTGTAGGCCTTACCTGCATTGCGTTTGTATGGATCACTTGAGAGCAGTAAGAACAATAAGTGCGCTAACCTAATCAACATATATTGAGACATACACAGTAGTCCACAGTGATGTGGGCCCTAAACAGGGGTCACCTCGATGGCTTTTTATGATGTATCTTTGAAATATATCCGAATCACATTCAATTGGATATAAAGATGTGCAGACACATACATCAAGAGTAAATGGTGTGGCGGAGCACGGCTCGCCACGGATCCCACCTCAAGAAATCGGGTTATAAAACGGGGCTTTAGATCCTATTAATAATTCACTATCTTGTTAGGGGAGAACAAACATTTCTGTTCAAGCAATTGAAACCGTGAGCCGGAGTGTTATTATAGACGGGGGGCTCACCGTGAGAGACACAGAGCCTGTGGAGTGTGTGAGCCCCGTCTCTGACTGCCACTGTGTGTGTGTGTGTGTGTGTGTGTGTGTGTGTGTGTGTGTGTGTGTGTGTGTGTGTGTGTGTGTGTGTGTGTGTGTGTGTGTGTGTGTGTGTGTGTGTGTGTGTGTGTGTGTGTGTGTGTGTGTGTGTGCAGGAATCACTCGGCGCTATTTCACAGTCTCTGGTTTCTTTATTAAAGGACGGTCACACTAAACATGTCGCGCCTACACATACTCACATCTGCTGCACAATTCCCGATTTTTTAAACTCTTTTTGCAGTTTTCTCTGTCACGCTTTTTTGGTTTGTATTTTTTTTTACTGGCGTTATGTTTACAAAAATATATATATTGTAAAAAAGTAAATTTTTTAGTTAAGGAAGTCTGCGAGTTGACTGTCCGGGTAGGTACAGGGATTAGGCCTATGGGAAAAATGTCTCGTACATCTTCCATCAGTGGTTTTTAAGAAATAGAAATAGGAATCTATAATATTGTAATATCTGTACCCCCTAAGAAAATCGAATAAGAATGTATTAATTATGCGTTTTTAGATTTGTCTACATAAAATATACACGCCCCAGTAGGGCTGTTTTCTTTTTATTATTAGGTCTACAGTGATAATAATATATGCATGATTCATCGTTTTTGATTAATCGGTATTTTCAGTAGTAGTAGTATTAAATAAGACCGATGTCAACATCAGTGTTAGTATTAGGCGATATGTCGGGATTCAATTGTGAATTTGTTTTCCTCTTATTCAGTAAACTATGTTTTGTCCAGTATAGACATGGAACTCATATGTGATTATTATCAGTGGCCGAGGTTAAATGTATAATTTTACATTCAAAACTTTTGATTAATTTATCTTGTTGACGTCACGAGACATTACCCAAGTCTATAAGGCAGTCTGTTGAATGGGCCAGTATTATTCATAGGCGCATCATGTAAGTAAACACTGCCTCCTAGTGGTACGAACACGGCACTACTGATACATTTTGAAATGTTTACCATTACTCACAACATGTTGTGAAATATCAAGAAACTAAATTCTTGAAATGTTCCAGATCAAGGAAGAAATATTATTATTATCTGTCGCTAAGATATCATATTATGTGAAGAAAGAGATCTGGGACTTCGGGTTTTAACTGTTTGAGGTACAGATAAAAGAATATATTTCGCTCAAAAAGTACATTTAAAAAGTCTCATTACCAAAAAAAGCAGTATCATAACAATCATCACAAGAGAACAATTTGCAATGAGCACTGTCACATATTCTTACAAATAAACCAAGCATAACATGTAGCTTTGTAGACATTTTATGCAGTCTTTGATAAAAAAAAAAAAAGATTTTTAAAGTCCAACACCTTCGTTGTCCAGTGTGTTCCAGTATGTTCCAGTGTGTTCCAGTGTGCGCTAGTCCCATAGTCGGCAGCTTTTAGTCCAGTGCGTCGAGGAGTGGCGGAGTAGCGGCTAGGTCGCTAGGTCCCTCTGGTCCTACGATCATACTGCTGTACATCTTCTGCTGCTCCTCCTTCAGGGAGTCCTTCACCCGGGCCCGCTTCAGTCCGCCGTCCCTAGAGACATGGATCATAGCATTACTGTACATTACCATTACCATACATTCATACAACTACTGTCCCTGCAGTGACACATTCTCATGATGATACATTGCTATGACCAGGGTCATGGTTAGTATACCGTGGTATTTTAGTGTATTTTAGTGTTTATTACTACTACTGTCTTACTACTGTCCCTGCAGCAACACGTTATTATGACAATACATTACTATTACCAGGGTCATTGTTAGAATACTGTGGCCATACAGTATACACTCTTATAACTACTGTCCCTGCAGCGGCACATTATTATAATAATAATAATAATAAATTGAATTTGAAGGCGCCTTTCTCGGCACTCAAGGACACCATACTAAGATACACAAAAGTCATTGAAAAGAAACAATAAGATAAAGAATTGTATTATTATTCTAAAGATATTATGACCGTACATTGCTATGACCAGGGTCGTAGTTGGTATACCGTGGTCATACAGTACATATTCCTTTTTACTACTGGGCCTACATTGCCATTGGCACACACTCTATTTACATGAAATAGTAATAATTATAACTATAAGTATTTATACATTATACACCCTCGCCCTCTTCAGACCTGTCCTTGAGCTATGTATAAGATGTATTCAAGACCTAATATAAAATATACTACACAATACATAACACATAGTTCACAGTACCTGTAAGGTAGGTAAAGCAACTACAAAAAATACAAGCGTTTTAAAGTTATTAGTATGTCTTTTCTTTACCATGCCATGTCTATGAGCCCTCCTTGTAGTGCGATGGCTGACTTCACCCTCTGGGCAAACTGAGAGGCATCCTCCTGGTCCTATCACAGGAGAGCCGAGAGAGAGAGGTGAGCCAATCAGAGACTTATTAGCAATATTCATCTTACCCATACATGCCATATTCAATGTGCAATATTATGATTGTTGAAATGTGCAATAACGCAATACTTTGATATTAAATATGTAATGTGTAATAAATAAGCTTGAGCCACTTTATAGTGGTGATTGCTTCATGTATGTGTATATTTTGTGTATTTCTGTGTAGTATATCTGGCATGGCATTTTTTTTGGTTTTCATACTTTTACCTGCCGGTACACTTATTTTATATTTTTCCACTCCTAACTATCTTGAGCAGAGAACATGTAGGATTAAAGTACTCTGACTCTGAATGGGAGAGCGGTAGGGGACCACCTGTCCCCCCCCCCACCCCCACCTACCTGTCGGGTCATGGGGGGCAGGTACCAGACGTTGACCACGATGGCCCAGCTGGTCATCGTCCGCAGCAGGTAGCTGACCATGTTGTACTTGGCGCTGTTCCAAAAGGCGTCTCCGAACCGTGGGTCGTACTGCCGACGCAGACAAAAAACAAACCAACATTTTTTTTCTTCTAAACTGGAGTTAAGAGCCAGCAAAAGTGGGGGAAAAGAGAATCTATTGAAACCCATTACATTGTTTCGGGAGAGCTTTTAAGTCAATTATAAAGTCTGGTTGTCCCTTGCATCTGACGTCCACTCCCACTTTGTTACTAACCTAATGGCCGCCATGCCTTCTAAACAGAGATGAAGCTCTTTAAAAGACCTCTTATAAAAACATCCTGGTCGGAAAGAATGAAGACAGACACAGCCAGATCGATCGTTACGTTCGTCATTACCAAAAATCAACAGTACACTCATTATCCCGGCAGTGGCTTAATGATCAATTAACTGTACAGTGTGTACACTCATTATCTTCATGGTATCATTCATTACCTTAATGGCCACCGGGTAAATAGTCCCTCCGATCTCAAAGCTTCCCTTCTTAAACATCATGACTGATGTGTTGTTGATGCAGGTTCCTGTTGAGACAAATATGAATTTGTATGTATGTGTGTTTTTGTGTGTATAGGTGTGTATGCATGTGAGATTTTGTGTGTGTGTGTGTGTGTGTGTGTGTGTGTGTGTGTGTGTGTGTGTGTGTGTGTGTGTGTGTGTGTGTGTGTGTGTGTGTGTGTGTGTGTGTGTGTGTGTGACAGAATGTGTTTAAGCTGTTAAAAAAAACGAAAAAACTAAAATAAAACTTACCCTCAGGGAAGATCAGAATGGGCAGCTTGTTCTCACAGGCCACATGCTCTCTCAACCTGTAACACATAATTGAGCCTGACCGATACTGGATTTTAGGGGCCGATACCGTTATAAGAAAGTAAAAAATGACCATTATATCATCAGTGTGTGTGTGCTATCATCGTATATGTTGGCGTTGGAGAAGTTATTTGAATTAGGACTATTCAGTAACACATCCATCCTAATTTGTCTTGGAGGACCAGCCCAACATTTCCAGCCAAATTATAATTATTTAATTTCAGAAAAACCAGGTCTCATGTCCCTTTTTTTTTACCAACAGAGATTACCACTTTGACTTTAAAATAGAATATCAAAACCCCTTTTAATCCTCCATCAGCGTCCCCCGTGGTGGTCAGTTCTCACCTGTTGGTGACTGTGTTGCGGTCCTTCATCTCCGTCCTCTCAAACCAAACGTGGGGACACGACCTCACCATCGACCTCTGGATGACCCCCATTAGGCCCCCATGGATCTGGCCCACCTGAGCACCACAACGGACCAATAGCATGACACTTCCTACGTCAGCTGACCAATGAAATGCCCAGTACGTCTTCAACCGGCCAATCAGACAGTACCCACCATGGCGTAGCATCTGTCGTTGGCCAGTATGATTATATCGATCGGTGTCGTGTGGTTCGCCACACAAATGCCTCCTTTCTTTGGTCTGTTCTCTCTACAAAAACATCATTAACAACTTAATGTGTGAAAAGATACGGTTGATGTTCTCTGCTACCCTACTAACCCTTGTAGTTAAATAAATAATAATAGAATAATAAAACCACACGTAACGATAACTGCTGTACATATGTAACATTTCTAAAATATGAGTAACGAAGAATCAAATTTATATGTGCATTGTGCATGTGATACAATGTGATACGTGCACTGTGCATGTGACGACCCATGCACACACTTGTTATGATAGCGGATGGTGGCAGAGAGACCCCGGCTACAGATCCTGTAGAACATCAGATGGGCCACCTCACTGAGCCAATGCTTTGCACTGCAACACACACACACACACACACACGCACACGCGCACACGCACGCACATGCAGGCATACAAACACACAGACACACATACACAATCATCACAAGGGATACAGTGTTAAAACCATAAACCGTAGTGAGACTAACATGGTTATGACCTAGTTTTGTGTTTTTTGCCTGGAGAGAGAGAGTGATGTTCAGTGCGATGCTGTACCTGGTCTCAGGGAGAAACCCCACCAGGGTGGTGCTGATCACCAGCCAGTTGAAGCTAATGGAAGCCAGTGTAATCCTACCAAACAGATGAGGGGAGACCGGTTACTGAAGTTAACGTGCAACAAACAAATGACCCATTTCCTCAACCTTCTAGGAATGGGATATGTTAAATATGTGTTATGTGAGTGTTTATTTTTTGAAGTAAAATACCTCTTTGGGTAAACCTTCTGGAAATATACGTGTGAGGGTGAAACCATATAGAGAACCATTTGTACTCTCTGAAAGCCAAGATGTTTGCGAAAGATGACTGCTTCTACTATTTGGCTTAGCAGATGACGGATGGCAGATGGTAAGTGAATTCAGGGGGCATCTTGCCCAAGGATGCCGACACGTTGGGCTGCAGACATCAGGAATCAAACCCAGAGGCTTTTCATCTGGGAGTCACGCATCTACACGCCATCCTGCCCTTAGAGATCTTGGTTTTTTACCTTGACGATGGCAGGCCCATTCTTCGCACTAACCTGAGGGGGAAGAGAACACAGTAGCGCACAAAGACGCCCACACCCCAGATCACGGTGAGGCGGAGGCTGATGTAGCGGAAGTTCTGGTTGGTGCGCGTGAGCAGGTTCCAGGAGGCCAGCTCCTCGGAGGAGAAGCACTGGGTGACCTGGTCATCCACGATGCTCTCCAGGCCCTTCTTGTGGAAGTAGAAGACGTCTCCCAGGGTAAAGTCCCCCGTCGCCGGGGCCCCTCCGGGCCGGGACCCCCGCACCTCCAGCATCTCCTGCGCCATGGAGCCCCCGTCGCGATGTATGATCCCTGGGGGACAACCTCTGAACATTTCAACACCACTCCCAGATACACTAAACTTCAACATTAAAAAACTGAACTCTTCAAAATACCTTCCGGAAACACTGAACGTTATTTTACTAGAGCATGCCTATCGTGGCATGAATATAACATTTTGTAATTTATTAAACCCATCAACCTTAGTTTATTGTATTATGCAACGTATCTTGCTCAAGGATGCCTGTAGACATTGGGGATCGAATCCATGACCTTTCGGCTGCGAGGTGAAAATCCAAGTCAATACACTTTCCCTCTATTTATACTGTAACTAACTTACTTACTGATGCTAGGCACTGCTGTCTGTCTTTATTTGAATCATTCCTTTTTTCTTTTCTTTTTCTCAAAGTGCTGAATTTCAATTTCCAAGGAAACGTTCGCTAAAACAACATTGGCTGTCCGTATAGGGGAAGTCACAATTCATTTGCAACAGTTGGTGACCTTAGTTTGTCCGTTCATATTTTTTTATTGCAAAGTCGTACTATGAGTTGATCAATAGTTCACAATATGACTTTCTACTGTCCAACTGCTACCAAGCCCAAAACTTCTCTTTAAATCTCAAGATTAACATTAAACAGTTCCAGTTTTCTGTCAGCTGCCACTCCTAAAGTATACGTGTGACCTGATCTCTCAGGCTTCACCAATCCTAAACATACTATTTTGCAAGAAGCAGACGGCAGTCAATTTTCAAACACAAACACTACCATACACAGCGTAATATAATTTGCATGCGTGGAGGGCATGAGTTGAATATTGTGCTGTGGTTGTGTAACTAGGGCTTGCATCACTGACCCAAGGAACACAGTGTATTATATTGCTGGAGAGAGAGCCAGCGGTGGTGGACAGCAATAACTGACTATTGTAAAGAACACACAGACACCCAGGCATTCTCAGACACACACACACACACACACACACACACACACACACACACACACACACACACACACACACACACACACACACACAGTCACATGAGCAGTGTCAGCGTCTGGAACTGAATTAAAACGTTCAACACACAAGAGAACGTTATGTCTCGGTCACATGCAAAACATGGGAGGGGAAAAAAAGAGCCGTTATATATTAATTATTACCGAATACATTGTGAAGCCTGTGGACCCAACAGCTTTCCTACTACAGATCAGGTTGTAATCTCACCGTTGGGTAGGGGAATGGGCACACTGGGCTTCTCTTTGCGTCCTCGTTGGATTCTGAGTGTGGCCCACTGTCCAAAAGCAAGGTATATTTTACAATCTTCGACATACCATACTGCATTCTTTTCAGAATAATGACAACGTTCTGGTCGCCTTATATTGTTCCATTGTTGAGGCTACAATATCAATCATATAACAATTAGACATTGGGGGAGGAATAAAAGCATAGTACTCACCTCTAAAATCTGGACTAATATCTGAATATAGACCCCTGTGACGCCCAGGGAGAGACCAAACATCGCAGGTAGCATGACGAGACACAGAAGTACTGATATCCACACCTGAAACAGTGCAATAGCTGTACCCCAGGGGTCCTCCATCGAGACCCGCCGGACGCACCGCGGCAACACGCTAAGATACGAGAAAAGTCGTCTTTTCGATTCAAATGGATTTCACTGAAAGGAGTCCCTCTGGTATAATCGTAGGAAGTGCAGCAGTGCTAGACAGTACAATGCAAAGGGAAATACCACAGAGTTAAAGGGGCATATCCCACACTTGCATAAAAATCATAGTGCAAAAGTTGGCTCGAGAAAATGGACAACGCCCATGCTGCAAAAGTCCATTATATATTTTTCATTCGTCGTCTTGAATTATTGTTGGACTCGTATATTTCGCAGAATGAAGACCGAAAAGTCCAAGCGCAAAGCATTTAGAGCTGAGAGGGAAAAAGAGTGCTGGTGAAAAGTTGGACATTAACGCTCTCGGGACCGCTATACTTTCAGCCAATCAGCGCTCTGGTACCGAGGTCAGCTGAATCCTGGTGTTTGACAACATAACGACGTGTGTATAAACACACATTCCGACCATGAATGGTCATGAATTAACACCTTTCCCGCACTTTTTCTTTTTTAAATCATTCTTTTTTTAACAGTTTTGTATGAGTATACCCATCTCACTAAAACACTGATCACCAGGAAAGGTAAAAGAAAGGTGGTAAACGCTAAATCCCGTTATCAAACGATGCCTATTGAGGAACTCGAGAAATCGTGGTTAATTGTGATGTATTCAGTGGCATGTTATATCTATCGTTTATTAATGATTTATTTAGTATTAGCGAGCCTATAATCTGAAATGGTTCTGCATCATGATTACATGATGCAGAACCAACCATTAGTTGACCTTAGTGCCATAATGTGACAAAACATTAAAGTCTAAATCGTTACAATTAGTAGGCCTACGCTAATAAACCAAAAGAGCGTGTCAAGTTTCCAGGCTGTAGTTCTTTCGCACGCCTCCGGGGGCTTCTGGGTAATGTAGTTTATGACAGCCCGCGCTGTAGGGATTCGGGAAGCATTGATTCAAGAATGGCGGACTCCACTGTTTACATGCCAGGGATTGTTCTCTCCTCGGTGATGTTTCAACATCTAAACACAGACTCAGATGCTGTAAGTTCACCACTCTGTCAGACACTATTCCTTAATAAACAATCTTATTTAAATATTAAATGTGCTTTGAGAGCTGCTTCTCGACTGCCAGCGTTGTTCAGATACATTTCATCGTCAGGTGGAGTTTAGTTGACACAAGGAGTATAATGTCAACATTTATAAACTCGTTTTACGGGAAACACTTTTAGTTTCATGTGCGTCTGGTTTCAGGTTGTTGATAAGGAGTACCCCTCATGGTAAAGGATAGTTTTAATATCATATAGGTTAATCAACTTCTCCCTTCAGAATGAAATAGTCGCCAGTTCTACATGGAACAAACTGCCAGTCAATCAGGAAGTTGACATGAAAATGAATATAATAATATAATATGGTAGAAACGGTCAACATTGGGGTGAAGTGGATTTTAAAATGGTTATATTGATAGTCGTTAGTATTGATGGTTTATGCGTTATTACTTCCTAGGAGGGATTCATTCTTGGAGAAAGCAAAGAAGAAGAGAAGAGAGCCATCACTGATTCTACCAACGATCATGTTTATTTTGAGCACACAATTCGTAAGTAAGGCCCCTTCATCTTCATTATGCACCAAATGCAACAGACTCCCACCTTGAAATGTAACATTGACTTTTATTCAACTTTCCTTCAAGATGTACAAAAACACTTGCCATGCAACAGACTAAATAAGTAAGTATTCACGTAACTTATGTATCTTGGTATTATAGTTGGATCAAATAAAATAATCATCACTACACAAATTACAAAAATTTGGTGGAAGTGTAATAAATGTTCAGAAGAAAAACACAACACTGCTGCTCCAAAGGCTTGTCTGTTTGTGTTTAAAAGTTAACACACGCTTTCAAAATGTTTAAAATTCATTGACTAATGCTATGGTTTGTGTCTGTCTGAAGGTTTTACAATGGAGCCGGGGAGGTGGATATGGTTATATTAAGGAAGATGTTGCCAGACAATAGGCAGGTGAGTCAATAGAACATTGTCATTAATCAGTAGGTAATTCAAACACAACCCTTTTTTAATATGATATATGTTTCATGTTAGGATCATTTAATTGGCTGGTACAGACAGCGCAGGAACACAGAGCAGCGAATGACCTTACGGGAAAGGCTGGTCCATGAAAACCTGAAGAACGCCGTGGCCAATCCCGATCTGATCTTTCTGCTGCTGACGCCAAGCGAGGTCACGTCCGCCTGCTCCACCCATGAAACTGAATTCGCCACCTTCAGGTCACACAACAGGTATGTCCACCACATCAGACTTGAGATTCATATCTCAGGTCTGATGACAGACGTGCTCAAATCTGGGGGAAACAAATGTTTTACTTTCTTTCGCTTCATATTAGTTTCGACCAATCATGTTGCTGGTGGTGGGGATCGGTAAGATTGTAATTGGCAAACACAAACTCGGTCAGCAGTAGTACACTGTATAGTACTCTGTATAGGTTTCAAATCACCAATGTACAAATATTAAAATCCCCTTCTGAAAGCTTCAACAAATGATTTCTCATCGGTAGAATATCTCTGTAATGAAAGTGGAAACAAGGCGTAACTTAGGGGGCTAGTGCTAGGGTGATCGCCAGCCCAAAGGTTCTGGGTCGAACCCAAATGTCTGCAATCTACCTGTAGGCATCCTTGAGCAAGCAGCCCTAATCCTCTAAATGCAAGCCCCTAACCCTGACTAGTGTTGTTAGGCCCAGTTTCTCTCCCCTTAACAAGAACACTTGCTTTGAGTGCCCTTAGCTGCAAGTCAGCTACCGAGCTGGCTAGCGTTCAAGAGTTGATTTTAAGGGGAAAAACAGCACTTCCACTTAAGTATTGAGACACCCTACCCCTTTGCGGGAACACGCAAAATCTAGGGTTAGAGCTCAAACCAGGGGAAGGGGGAGAATTGGGACAGGGCCTTAATATCATGCTCTACCCATTGAGCTACACCCGATCACGTCTATTCAATATTCAAAGACGGATCTGAGACGTCTACATTGCTGTAACTGAATGTGTATTTCCCTCACTCCTAGACGCTTCCATAAGGTTCCGGTCGTCGTCAGCAACCTGGGCTCCCTGGAGGACGTGGTGTACCGGACGTCCTGCACACCCTGTTCAGCCGCCGGTTACCACCGCGTTGTGCAAAAACACAAGTAGGTGGTCCAAGGCCTTCATGTACTTAGTAATAATAATAACAATATAAAATGCTAACCTTGTGTTCTGATTCCTATAGCTACCCTGCTACACCTTGCCGCACAAGATTGTATTTTTTTCCAATCTTGATAGTCTTGATTGTTCTCCATCACTTTGAGATTGGATAAAAGATACTGCTAATGCTATTCTTTAATGTGTATTGCTCTTTTGTTGCCGTTTACTCATATCTTTTTGTTCCAAAAGATCAAAATTCTTCTCTCCTGACGACACGCAAAGAGAGGTGATGGAGATTAACAAAATGTACAGCTCGATGCAGGCTGAACTGCAGGTAAGATATAAAGTGCCCCCATTTCATGCACAGGTGTGTGTTGGTTAGCCTCCACAAAACTATTTCAGAATCTACCTGTTTGAGACATCTCAGCCTGCCTTTTGGTACAGTCCACTGGCTTAATCAATTTAAGTACGCAAACTTAAGGCGCCCTTTGAGGATATTGTGGTACATTATGACGAGTTGTCAGTGGCTTTGGTCTTCACTGGTCTCGTTGACTTCACCATCAACAGAAGGAATGCAAGAAGGTGGAGAAGAGCGAACAGGAGGTCCAGACGTTGCTCGCACAGTTGACTGCACTCAGGAAACTGATCTCAAAGAAGAAGTCCCTTATCCCAGAAAAAGGTATTGTTAAACAAACATCTTCAGTCCTCTGTACGTTACTAGGTTAGTTTCGGTAAAAACCTTGTTTCATTTTCTGATTTGAAAAATGTTAAAAGATGTCGTCTGATGTCTTCAAACTGGCTTATTCTCCCTCACCAGATGTCCTCAGGCCTTCGATCAGAGAGAACTTGCTGCTTGAAAATTCCCTGAAGAGCCACTTCCCTCTTTCTCCCATGTTCCACACACAGACTCTAACCCTCCAAGGCGTCCCTGTGGCAGAACGCCTCCCGCCCCCTCTAACGACCCCTTGCCCACACGTTGATCCTGAGCCGTAGCACGACATGACAGTGGTTCACTTAAGGCCCCTTGCATGTGACCTTGATTAGCCAATACAAAAGGCACATTAACAATGCATTGTTTGAAATTGTTTTTTTTTTCAAATACATTTATTGATCAACAAAATAATCGGTACACAAAGGGCATACATAACAATTCATTCAGAGCTTTTACTTTTTTTTATAAAGAAATAATAAACTAAACATTTTATGCACCACTCAAAGTTTTTGCAGCACAAATGTTGGGATCCTTCATAAACTGCGGGTGCTTGTGGGTCACTGACATGAAACCTGAAAATGAAAAACAAAAATCGACAATTATGGTGGACTATGGATCCACAGTAAAATATCTTGAAATCAAACTACCTTGCTATGTACTAAATGCATTCACACGAGGTAATTTAGATGGAAATGGCCAAGGAGTCCATATTTGGAAACGATTGGGACAACCGTAAATCAATCCAACCATAATTGTTAAGAAGCATTATGGCTATCTTTAACATTTTGTTTAAATGGTTGTCTGCTGTTTTCAAACCAGGATTCCCTCATCAAAATTGTGGTTAAAAAGAAGACTCACCCATTGCTTGGCTTTTTTTGATAGCTTTGGACACTTCCTTCTGTTTCTTTCCACATAAGCCTGTAAAAACCCAGCACATTAACCAGATAAACTATCATTGCATCCAACCAATAGGCAAATATTTGATTGATGGATCTTTCCTGACCTGTTAAGTGTCGGCCGTAGATTCTACCAGTGTGTGGGGATATAAACTGGGAAAGCAACTGCAAGAGAAAGGGTAATAGTAAGCCAACGTGGCTTTATAAAAGGGACTTGACAGGCCGTTCAATTGCACATATATATTCCAAAAGACAGCTGATTTCAGATGAGCATTAGTACCATAACATACCTGTATATTCTTGTAATCCAAAGTGATGTTGCAGAGAATACAACCCTTTTGGGGTTCCTTGTAAGGGTTTTCCATCTGTACAGGCTTATGGATGGTGAGACAAAGTCGTTAGACATATTGAATATAAACAAATCTGTCCATGCTATTTTCATTATTTATAAAAGGCATACCATGTCGTCCTTTTTTGGGGTTACATTTGCGGCAGTGGATGAACTTTGTAGCCCTGAGATGGAGACACTTGTTTATACAATTGCACATACATATCATTGTAATACCATAATCAAGACAAAGCCAAGCTTTATTCATAATGTTATTCTTGTCTCACGCATGTTGTGATGTCTTACAATTGAATGACATTCGTAACACCTAGCATTAGCGTCACACTCAGTGAAATCAACGTATGATCTTTACTCTGCTCGACACTTCACAGTCAACTTCATCCGATTATCGTAAACATAATAAGGTATCTTACTTGTGGCTCCACGCTGAATAAAAAAGTGCCTAAATGTTTGAATTCCTCTAAAAGCCAACATGTTGACCTGACAGGGGACTTGCATGGATATACTGTGCCGGATGTTATCTGACGTCAGTTCCGGTGCAAACCTAACGGCTGCGGCCTGCGGGAAGGCTGGACTACCAGCCCTGCCTAGAAAGGTCCAGCCCCGCCCACAATACTATTTTAGCATACCTGTTCCGGTTGAGAAGAAGGAAGACTGAAAGTCCAGATTCATGTCGGTGAGTGTTGAGTGTTGAACCGTTGCCTAATTTCATTGTCCGAGACGTGCAATGCAATTCAGCGCGCCAAAGCGTCAGCTTAACCAAGTTGTACAATGATATTTGAACAAGGAAGTCGAGAGCCGGAAACAGAGACAGCTCGCCTTCAAAGTGAAGCTCGCCTTAGAAGTAAAAGTCGTGCGTTTTGAAGCGTGAATTTAATTTAAGGAGAGCTAAACGAAATAAATAAACAAATAGCCTAAAGAGTTGTTCAAAAGTTTCAACCATGCAACCAACTATATCATTCATTTGTTCACTTAATTTGTTATTATCGTTGTGCAACCAGGACTCTCGTGTCGCAAGTTGTTTAATGAGAACACAATTCGGTGTTTAGCTAGGCTAGTTGCACACGTCTTTTTATGTAGACTAGCCTAGTCAAGGCCTGCGGTTCGATGAATACTTTTCTATTACCCAATGTGTTCGCGTTATCCATACAGCATGGCCTTTTCATGCATTTTA
>NW_028177388.1:22500-25572 GCF_964030765.1 Micromesistius poutassou | reverse complement strand
GTGTGTGTGTGTGTGTGTGTGTGTGTGAGCAGGGGATGCACTCCCACTATGCTCATCTACAGGGGGATGCGGTGGGTCCAGTGTCTGTCCAGATTGTGGTGACGGTTCATGTAATCCTATTCCTGTGTGCCTGGATGCGTGTGTGCATGTGTGTATTGGCTCATGATTACATTTTTCTGTATCCTTGTATGTGTGTGTTTTTGTACGTGTGTGTGTGTGTGCGTGTGTGTGTGTTTGTGTGCATGCAAGGCATTGTGTGTGTGTGTGTGTGTGTGTGTTTGTGTGCTCTTGTGTGTGTGCATTCAAGCATAAGTGTGTGTGTGTGTGTGTGTGTCTGTGTGTATGCTGGGCCGTGCAGACTGTGGTTTTGAGGGGGTTAGTGAACATCTGTCAGTAATTAGAGCTCTATACGTCAGCGGAGCAGCAAGAGACTTGTCCCCCTGGTCCTACTGGCCGTCTGTCTTTCCACCCCTCTGTCCGTCTTTTCTCCATCTGCCTGTCTGTCTGTCCGTCTGTCCTCCATCTGCCTGTTTGTCTCTCCATCCGTCTGTATATCTGTCCGCCCCTCTGTCCGTCTGTATATCCTTCATCTGTCTGTTTGCCTGTCTGTCTGTCTGTTTGTCTGTCTGTTGGTTCACTACTATATAACTTTACCATCACTGCATCCATCCATGAATGCATACAAACCCACAGAACACAACAGCGTATCACAGGATATATTTCCCTCAATGTCTCTTCCTCTTGCTGCCTCTCTTTTTCTGACACACACAGACACACACACACACACACACACACACACACACACACACACAAATATGCATGTACATCCACATGCATACAGTGTCAACACGTGGCCAGGCAGGAATATTAGCATGTGAGGATGGATGGCTTTAGTACAGAGAGTCTGTCAGACATGATCCATTCACCCCATAGGTCTCATCCAAGCAGAGAGCGCTTACAAGAGCCACACACACACACACACACACACACACACACACACACACACACACACACACACACACACACATTTATACCCACAAACACACACACACTGATACACACACACAAAAAAACACGTATTCACGCTTACGCACATACACACACACACAGTCGGGTGTTTGATTCTCTTCTAGGAGCTCAACGTTGTCTGTGCGAGAGAGAAATGAGTATCATCTGGCATGCTAGTATGTGTGTGTCTGTGTGTGTCTGTGTGTGTGTGTGTGTGTGCATACCACGTGTAAGCTCTGAAAGCACATTCTTGTCTTTATCAGAATTAGGCACTTCCTATGGTATATTCCAACGTGATTTGACTCCCCTCTCTCTTTCTCTCTCTCTCTCTCTCTCTCTCTCTCTCTCTCTCTCTCCCTCTCTATCTCTCTCTCTGCCTCTATATCTCATGTCTGTTTTTCCCGTCTAGCACTGATGTCGATACACACACATTCATTGACACACAAATCCACCACCACTCACACGAGAAGAATCTATGATTCCTCAACACACACACGCACACGCACACACACACACTGACACTGACACTCACACTAAGGGTCTGAGGTCAGAAGACGGTCAAGAGTGTGCGGGTGTGTGTGAGTGTGTTGAGGGAGTACATGGGCTCTCCGTATTGTGCAGAAAACCTGATATTTGGCAGATGGTCCTTATAGAAAGGACTATCGTTATCTTTCCACAGCGTTTCCTCCATCATATCTTTGTCGTCTATCTCTGTATGTCACTCAGTGAGTGTATGCGTGTGTGTCTTTTTCCCTCTCATTTTCTCCCGCTGCCTCTGTCTCTCAGACCTCTGATAAAGTGGATAGTGAGCTAAAAGTGAAGAAAGCTAAACGAAACGGATTTCATTGTGTGTGTCTGTGTGTGTCTGTGAATGTGTGTGTCTGTGTGTGTGTGTGTGTGTGTGTCTGTCTGGTCGGTGTTAAGGAGTGTGTTAAGTAGGAGGTTAGAGAGTTTTGTAAGCTGCCAGCAAAGATGTGCGTACTTGTCTGATTTCTGTGTGTTTTTTTTGTGTGTGTGTGTGTGTGTGTGTGCGTGTGTTTTGCCTGTTCATCACATCAGGCCCCCAGGGGTTCTGGCTTACTGGGTGGTCTGGCAGACATACAGTACATTGTGTGTGTGTGTGCGTGTGTGTGTGTGTGTGTGTGTGTGTGCGTGTGTGTGTGTGTGTGTGTGTGTGTGTGTGTTTCTGGCACCTCGCAAGATCCAGATTGTACTCTGGGCAGGGCCCCAATGTAACCTCAATCCACACCACCAACACTACCTTCCAGGACTACACACACGCGCACACACACACACACACACACACACACAAACACACACACAAGTTTTTCATGTGCACAGTGGTAGTGTTTTTGTTTTGGCGAGATACAAATGCTATTTCTTCTTCCATGTCAGCCTTTACAGATGGTGATATGAAAGATTTATTCTGGTTTTCTTTCCTCTGTTTTAAATGCGCATTATGCTCTTGGAGGCACACTTTAAATGCACACGCTCATGTTTTATGTTCCATGTGTTCTATGAGCTTGGATGCACTGACTACGGTATCGAAAACATCCAGAGAAGAAATATTACAGCACTTCTTGTGGAAATTGAGTTTGCACTACAGGGACGTTTTGTGGTGCTGAGTTAATATTCTTCTCCCCGGAATAAGTCTCTTACATTTTCCAAACCCAGAAAATAACAGGTGTCTTTCTATGCGCGCGCACGCGTGTGTGTGTGTGTGTGTGTGTGTGTGTGTGTGTGTGTGTGTGCGCGCGCACCTATGTGTTTGTTTCAGGCGGCAGTGGTGGTGGTTTTCAACTTTGCCATGGTGCTGCTCATCTTCCCAGCCATCCTCAGCATGGACCTGTACAGACGAGAAGACAGACGCTTCGACATCTTCTGCTGCTTCTACAGGTGACCCCATCCCAGCCACACAGGCAGACACAAACACACACACATACACGCCAAGCACACACACACACACACACACACACACCAATCACACACACCAAGCACTCACACGTAGACATCTTCCTACATATCCAAGTCACAAACACACACACAGACCCAGCAAAAACACAT
>NW_028177388.1:0-17500 GCF_964030765.1 Micromesistius poutassou | reverse complement strand
AGATCAAAGTTTGGAACCTCTTGTAGATTGGCTTTAGGTGGCAAAAGACGGGGGCCAGACCCTGCAAGCTGAAAGGCAACAGTGCAGCCAGCAGAACACAGAACCTCCACAACACCGCTTACAGACGGCAGATTGACAACAGATCTCCCCCTTTGTAATTGACTTGTTTCAAAGACTAATTCTTCAGGCTGTTTGCGTTGCAAGTAGAGCTTAAGCGTGATTCCCTGGCATTCCATCCGCATGTGAACATCGTACGTTCCCGAACAACAGCCCAGAGGAACCAGCCCATGCTTTCACAGCCCTGCTAGTCTCTGCTCTGTTACCATTCAGCTGCTCGCATTTCCCTCTTCTGCCTGGTTATCCTACTTACCGACTGTTGCTGCTACTACTACCACTACTACTACTACTACTACTACTACTACTACGGTTGAAGGTAGTGAGGAAGTGACGGCAGTCAGGCCTGCTGTGTGGGGCCGCGTGACATCACTTCCTGTGCCTGTAAGGGGAAACGTTAGCTGCCTGCGAGGCACGCGGGGCCCTCCGGCAGCGCTGGCCGGGGCCGGCCGTGACAGCTTGAAGACTTACAGTTGTTGCGTATCCTACTGCTAAACTCAAGCCAGATCCCCTGGAATCCAGCTCTCCGCCCTTCCATTCCACCTCACTTAATGTTGGCGGCTCTGCTGCTCTCTGGCCCTCCCACCACCTCCCCCTCTGCACTCTTACTACTGGACCCCACCCCCCCCCCCCCCTCCACCTTCTCTCTCTCTGTCTCTCTCTCTCTCTCTCTCTCTCTCTCTCTCTCTCTCTATCTCTTGCACACTCTCATTCTCTCTCTCTCTGTCGCTCTTCCTCTCTCGCTTTCTCTCGTTCCATCTCACTGGATCTCGCTGTCTTCCCCTCTCTCTCTGTCTCTCTCTCTCTCTCTCTCTCTCTCTCTCTCTCTCTCTCTCTCTCTCTCTCTCTTTCAGGCACTTTCGCTCTTTCCCATGCAGAGTTGAAACACATGCTCCAATTCAGGGTGCATAACATGTGTGTGTGTGTGCGTGTGTCTGTGCGAGTGTTTGTGTGAGTGTGTGTGTGTGCGTGTTTGTGTGTATGTGTGTTTCTTGTGTTTGTGATTTTGTCAAGGTGTACATGCAACTCAACAGCAATAGATATTTTGTGTCCCTGTAATGAAGGGCAGATATATTCTAACTTTAGACAGTCAGTTTGAGTTTGATAAGACACACTGCTCATTCTACAGAGCCATAGTCCCCAGTTGATCAACTGAGGCCAGTGGATTTTCTCTTCTTACGGGCCATGCATTATGCCAGTAGAAAGACGAGGTATAAGGAAACATGCATTATTCCAGTAGAAAGACATAGTAAACAGCATCTGTACCAATGGAAGCCAATGAAAGAGATCTTCCCGTGGCCCCCGTTGGTTGGCCGCGCCGGGGCCAACCCGGGCGCCCGTAGGGGTCAGGAGAAGCAAGTGTGAGTAACATTTGTACAGATGTTGTGTTGTTTTTATTGCTCTACTCCATTTGCCAGGTGGCATTTCCTTCAGTGTTAACAACCAGCTTAACTGCACACAGCCGAGGTTCGGCGACTGCGGCCAAATGTTTTATTATTAGGCTAACCCAAGCAATTTTATATTTGTATTTATTTGATCCTACTCCAATCAACCTCCACCTCCAACCCCCCCCATCCCATTCGCCGACACCACCACCAACAACTATCTCCCCCCCCCCTTTGCCTCCGTCGACTTGGACCTTGTGAGTCTAGGACCCCCCCCCCCCCCCCCCCCGCCCCCACCCCAAGCCCCAGACCTCCAGCACCATCACCCCCCTTTGAGAGAGAGACAGAGAGAGAGAGAGAGAGAGAGAGAGAGAGAGAGAGAGAGATTTATTGTCCTCCAAAGGCAGAGTGGCGTGTAGCCCTGTGAAGTAATGGCTTTACCTCTCTGGGAAGCACGCTAGGTTTCGCTCCCCTGCTTCTACATGGGAGGCTAGGTGAGGGGGTGAGGGGGTGAGGGAGGGAGCTGGAAGGACATGTTTTGCTTTTTAGGCATAGATAGCTGGCCATGCTGAGGTAGTTAGCTGCAGCGTTTTCGGTGGTGTGCGAGTTACTGCAAATAACACTCAGCAGCACCACACAAGGAATCCAGCATCTGAAGAGAGTGTGTCGGGAAAAGAACTGTGGAACATTTATGGAACGGTCTTTAACAAATTAACGCACGTTTGTTCTCATCTACACTGCAGACTTTTTGTTTTTGTGTGTGTGTGTGTGTGTGTGTGTTTGTGTGTGAGTGTGTATTTTCCAAGAGGCCTCATTCAAACTGGTAGACAGGCAGTTTAAAATAAGAGCGTGAAAGCTCTGTCTCCACAGCGTGGGTCTCCATGGAATAGTAACGCCTGCTAATAGGGCTTGTCCAGCAACTGGTATGTGACGAGTGGATAGTTAGCCATGCGTAGGGCAAAGCCAGCGTCTGGAGTACAAGTAAAAGCTGATTTAACATTTTCCATGTTTTAATGTGGCCAGATAATTCTGGGAAGCCGCGATGAAAAGTACGGGAATTTCGAGAAAGGCTAGCAGTGTTTCTCTTGTTGACTTTTCTTTGGTTGGAAAGAGGGGGTAGTATTTGACTCTTATTTTGAAAGCTGCTTGGTTCTCTCGCGCCCATGCATGTGTATAAATAAGCATTTCTGTGGTTGGTTCACCTGCGGAGTGTTTTGCTTCAACATGTCTCATTTCCACAATGCCATTCCATGTCCAACATCGACTTCACCACTCTGACCATTTGCTGTGCAACGCCCCTTTAACCACATTAGCATATTGGCATGTTATGCGTCATAAAAATGATTCATGAATTATGAATGTCAGTATTGTAACCATCTTCTGAAGTATATCCTAAAACAAACCAGGTGACATTCACATGTGGAGGAAAATACATTTTTCCCAATGAATACAATCCTGTAATTGTTACAATAACATCACTACAAACAAACGCTAACGACGACCTTTCCTAGTGCCGTGGCTAATGTCTCCAGCCTCCCAGCCGAAAAGTACTGGATTAGATTCCCCCAAAATCCCTTGCCTGTAGGCATCCTAGAGCACGATTCCTCCACCCTCAATCCAAAAAAAACACGACATGTCTCTGTCGTCCACTACATAGAGCCAAGCAGTGCTGACTTGGGGGGCGCTAGGCTAAACGCTAACCTCTGTTGTCTGTGTGCGTGCAGCTGACGCGCCAGCGGCTGGTGGACGCCGACGGCATCATCAACCCGGGGGCCTTCTACATCTACCTGACGGCCTGGGTGGGCAACGACCCGGTGGCCTACGCCGCCTCGCAGGCCAACATCCGCCCCCAGCCCCCGGAGTGGTCCCACGACCGCACCGACTCCAGGCCCGAGACGCGCCTCAGCAGTAAGTGGAGACGTCGCTCCGTTCAGTGGCCTTCTCTTCCTTCCCCATCGCCACAGTCAAATGACGTCGCCGTGGCCCATTGTGTTCTGTCGGTTCCGTTTATATTCTACTTTGTTTTACTGCTTTATCTTCTCCCCTCTCGTGTTATATTTTATTTGCATGGCAATAGCATCGAATATGTCAATAGAAAGAGTCGTTTCTGTGGATGTCTCTGCCCGCGCTATGCTATGCTTTTGCTCGCTGGTCTCTCCTGGGCTATTTCTTTCTCTTTCTTATTATTTTCTACTAAATTCGATCCTGTTCAGAACTGAGTAGGTTCCCAGGCCCAGGTCTACAAGTTTAGGTTTACTTTCCAGCACAAAATGAAAAAAAAGCACTTCGATTTCAGGCCTTGTTAAGGGCATGAACTAATAAAATACATAAAAGAGTGTGAATTGTAAACTGTAATACGGTAAAGCAATACTGTTTCTGCGTATTCGTGTTACGCGCCCACTGACTCGTTGGCTCTGGAGACGACTTCGTCAGTTGAAACTCTCAGGTTCCCTAAGATGGCGGTTTAATGTTTACCTCTTGTGGTTTGGTTCATTTCATACCATCTGTGGACTTATTACTCTTCGTCTCCCTCTTAACTTTAAGTGATATAGTTGACTTAATGGAATGGCTTTGTGTGTGTGTGTGTGTGTGTGTGTGTGTGTGTGTGTGTGTGTGTGTGTGTGTGTGTGTGTGTGTTTGTATGGGAGAGAGAGATAATGTTGCATGGCTTGAGAACCAGGAATCACTCAATGTGGTTTGCCTAATGGTGCCTGTGGTGAATGCTATAATTTTGACTACCATGAGGCCCTGAAATGACACACACACACACACACACACACACACACACACACATACACACACACGCACACACACACACACACACCCATACTATTAAAACTCAGTGACCCCCAACACTACACACACCCTGTTCTCATTTCCCTACCGCACAGAGCCATGTCCACCTTAAATAAAAAAACAAATTAAAAAAACACACACACACACACACACACACACACACACAGTCCCGCATTCTTGTCTGATTCCAGTCTATGATTTGGCACAAGTCAGGAAGTGCTCTGTGGGGGAGGTATATTCATTGGTTAACAAGCAGAGAGCGAACTTGGGTGGGAAACACAATTGGATAACAAGCAGGAAGTCCTTTACAGGGGGGCGGATGTGATTGGATAAGCAGGGTAATGCGCTGGGCTGTGCAGGAACCCCCCCCCTGGGCAGCCGGGGGTTGGCCGAAAGCCAACCGGTGTCCTAATGGAAATTTATAGTGAAGATGTAATGTTCTAAACCATGTTAGCAACCGCTGCCGTCTGACCCTGCAGGCACTTAGGAACACACATGAACGCACATAAACGTATGGCCCTGCACACACACACACACACACACACACACACACACACACACACACACACACATACCTGACAGCAAGTACATGTTTTCACACACACACACACACACACACACACACACACACACACACATACCTGACAGCAAGTACATGTTTTCACACACACACACACACACACACACACACACACACACACACACACACACACACACACACACACAGACACACACACACACACACCCGGCCAGCCCAGCTCGTACATCTCTCTGTCTGTCATGGCCGTATCAGGTGGAGCTATAAATACTGAGGTGGGTGTTTTTTTTTTTTGGTTAGAAACACCAAACTATAATCCGGGGGGGGGGGGGGGGGGGGAATGTCTGCGTGGCATAAAGGAGGCTACCGCTGCGCTGCGCTGCCTGTGGTAGGTGCAGGGTGTGGTCTCGGCGAAGGATGCTGACGCCGTAATTACCCCCGAATCACAGCGCGCTCTAACGCCGCGCTCCGTCTGGGGCTGATAGGCTCTCATTAGACGGCCTGGTGTGTGCACACACACACACACACACACACATGCACACACACAGGCACACACACTGGCTGGGTTTGAGTCAATGGAGCTCTGTTTGCATACTGGTCCATGCATACACACACACACACACACACACACAGACCCACACACACACACACAGACCCACACACACACAGACCCACACACACACAGACCCACACACAGAGGGGGGAGGGGGGGGCCTTGATATTGGCGGTTGCTTTGCCGTCTGGCTGACTACTGCAAAATTATTCCTACAGATGTTCTTCCCGATCCCCGGGCCCCAACCTCAAAGTTAATTTCCACGGATCAGAATGTTTCTGTCGCGCGCCAGACCGCGGCTGGTACACCTTCACCACCTTTCCATGGCGCTTCACCTTCTCCCTTTTGCTTTCTCTCTTCCCTCTTCATTCCCTCCCTCCACCCCTCCCTACCCTCCCCTCCCCTCCCCCCAGTCCCCGCCGCGGAGCCCATCGAATACGCACAGTTCCCCTTCTACCTCAACGGGCTCCGAGAGACCCCCCAGTTCGTGGAGGCCATCGAGAGCGTGCGGGCCATCTGCACCAACTACACCCGCCAGGGCCTGGCCTCCTACCCCAACGGCTACCCCTTCCTGTTCTGGGAGCAGTACGTCAGCCTGCGCCACTGGCTGCTGCTCTCCATCAGCGTGGTGCTGGCCTGCACCTTCCTGGTGTGCGCCCTGTTCCTGCTCAACCCCTGGACCGCCGGGATCATTGTGAGTGATGGACGTGGAAGAGGGGGGGGAGGACTCAAACCTGGCTGTTTGTAAATACATGCATTTTCACTGCAGTGGGTCAACATCTAGGTTGCACCGTGTGTAGGTGTCAACTCATTGGTTCGCAACCATGGGTAAACATGTGCGTTTACAGCGATGGATAAACAAGAAAGTTTGCGGCAATGTACACACACACCATGCGCTGTCGTAGGTGTAAACACATTGGTTCACAGAAAGGGATAAACACATGCCTTGGCGGCAAAGGCATAAACACATGTGTTCACAGTTATGGATGAGCAAGTTCACAGCAATGTATACACACGAGAGACTGTATGGGCATGAACACATGCGTTTCACATCAATATGTAAACACGTACTTTCACAGGCGATGGATAAACACAACACATGTATACAGGATGGAACGTCCGGATCGGGACATGTCAATCTGATTGGATTTGGTTTGTTACCCAAATAAATATCCTTTTTAGTCCAAGGATTAGCTGCCATGAATAGACACGTCCTCCACACAGGCTCTTAATCAGGGCCCGAGACGCACACATTTCAGAACCATTATGACGGAAGGAATACCGCCGCACCCCTCTCCCTCTGTGCTTTCTCTCCTGTACTGTTTCCTTTAAATCCAGTCTAATCCGGGGGAGGGCCGAGGGCAGCAGTGAGAATCAGAGGAGACAGTTGGGTGTTATTCTAGCCCTGGTCGGTGGTGTTTATCCTGTGCTGTTTTGTCAAGTCCAATCTGTTTAGTCTGGCCCCGCTCCACCAGACACCTCCACTTAAATCAACGGGGAGATGCTCCCCATACTCCCGACTCCCTCTACGCGCGTGTATAAGGGACTCAATTCAAGCAGGCACCCAATCATTCACCTCTGTATACGCGAACGTGTAAACACCCAGGTGGGGGGAAATTAAACACACACACGTGCACACGTACACACTCTCGACACCCACGCAGGTCTCTGTTCTTCCTCTTTGGGTTTTTTGTATTTTTTGGTTTTATGACAGGCGCTGGCCAGGCCACCCGAACCCTCTTAACAGGGGAGGAGGGAACCCCATGTTCATCCTTAAGGCTTTACAAGCGAGATGAAAAGACAAGTTATGGCGTGGCGTCAAGTTTAACCATTCACTCTGTCCAGAGCACACCACCGCGGGCCCTAATCCCTTAGACCTGCAAACTTAACCCCACCCAAAGATTCCTCACCTCTCTGCACTCACACACACACACACACACACACACACAGGCCAGCTACCTTCCCCCATCAACTTTAGGCCTCTTCAAAGGATCCGGGCCCCAGGTAACCTGACACCTGTCAGCTGATAATGGCATTTACTCCCAGCTCCTGTCCTGCTTTCTCAGAAGCCCCGACACACACACCCATAAACATTTCACTCACACACACACACACACACACACACACACACACACACATGAATGTGCCCCTGCTCAGTGCATATCTGGGAGACAGAAACGCACTCACGCATATGATCCTCGTGGTAACCCCGCAGACTCTCTCCCCCTGCCGTCCCTCCCGCTCCTTTAGAACATAAAAAAACACGACAAAAATCGAACTAAAAAATACTGAAAATCCTGTGAACTGTGGCTACTGTAATGGTTGACAACACCACATTTCTTGGCTGATGATCAGTTGAATAAGACTTGTCCTTGTCCTTGTCTGTATGTTATTATTATACAGACATACAGTATATGTAATAATAAGCCAAAAGACATCACATTATACGCTGTTCTGATCCAACGGCCGCTGTTCTGGTTTATAATCGGTTTCGAGATTAAAGGTCCCATGGCATGCTATTTTATGGATGCTTTAATAAAGGTGTTAGTGGGCCCCTAATACAGTACTTGAAGACGTTCAAGAAATTCAGCCTTGGTGCAGAGTTACAGCCACTACGAGCCAGTCCCGCAATGAGCTCTCCACAAACGTGCCGTTTTTAGAGGCGGGTCAAGGTGGAGGGTGGGGGTGTGGCCCTGAGCAGCTTGCGGCCACGGTACCATGCGCTAGTGTTTACAGTGGAACACTGAACACTCCGGGTGCTCCGGCGGGAGTCCTGGGGCTCTATATCTAGCGCTCGCACGGTCCTAGCTCATTATCTCATTGGCGGGCGAAATTCTCTGGGCGGGCCAAGCAGAGAAAGGGGAGGTAACTTGGCCCCATATGACGACATATGAGGCCAGATCCCAAATCTGTGTGTTTGAGCGTTCATTTTTTCAAAGGCGGAGCAAGATACCTACTGCTCGTTTTACACCTAACACAATTTTTAGCTACTGGGGGACCATAGGCAGGCTAGGGGAACTCATATTAATGTTAGAAAACCTCATAAAGTGAAAATTTCATGCCATGGGACCATGGGGAAAGAAAAAACACTTTCCTAGTGGTTTGGTTATTCTGGTGGTTTCTTTTGTAAATACTTAACTTACTTAAAATAGTAGGCAGAAAATGGGAGTTACCATGGGTCTTTCATTTACACAGGAGGAAGAAAGAAAATATATGCATAGTGATAATGACAGCACACGTTTTACCGCATATTTGTTTGTGTTTAAGCTTTTTGTGTGGTAGGATGTGTGTCCCGACCGAGGCTCCTGCGCCGTGGCTAACCTCGCGTCCGTGTTCCTCAGGTGCTGGTGCTGTCTCTGATGACCGTGGAGCTGTTTGGCTTCATGGGCCTGATGGACATCAAGCTGAGCGCCGTGCCTGTGGTCATCCTCATCGCCTCGGTGGGCATCGGGGTGGAGTTTACCGTCCACGTGGCCCTGGTACGCAATTACCCAGTCACTGTATTGTGGTTTAGCTTGTGTCCAAAGCGACTTGAGTTCATTCAGACGCACGTTGTCGTTAGGAAGCTGGGAGAGGCTAGGAATCTTGCTCGAGGGAACCCGTACAGGCTAGGTCAGGGCACGGGAATCAAACCAGTAACCTTTCAGCTGGGAGCTGAAGACCTCACTTTAAAACAAATAAAAACAAATTTTTTTCAAATAAAAAATTATGGCTTTGCCTTTAAAGGACTTCATTGTGTTGGCTAATGAGCTTGGCTTTCAGAAAACTTGGAGGAAAAGCTTATTTTCAACTGTCGTTTTGTTGTTGTTATTGTAATGTCTTGAGAAAGAGGACTTAGTGGAGGCCTGCGTCTCACGCTGTGAATGTGTGGCCCCGCAGGCGTTCCTGACAGCCATAGGGGACCGTAACAAGCGGGCCCTCCTGGCCCTGGAGCACATGTTTGCTCCGGTGCTGGACGGGGCCTTCTCCACCCTGCTGGGGGTCCTCATGCTGGCCGGCTCCGAGTTCGACTTCATCGTCAGGTGAGTCCCCCTAACCGCCCGAGAAGCAGCGCCGAATTGAACTAAGCATGCATTCATCTTAGAGATTTTTTTTCCATACAGTTGTATTAAGTTTCCAAATCATTATTATTTTTTAAGCTCTAAAAAAAAACGACAGAGGTTCCTGACATCGGTGACCTCATAGCTGGCTACTGGCGTGGCTGTGTTGTGTTGGTGGGCTCTGCGGTGTGGAGTGGTCTGCTGTGTGTGTGCTACAGTGCGGTGTTGCGTTGCGTATGTTATAGTGGAGCGTAGTGCTGCCGTGTGACATGGCGTCCGGCCTACGCTGGGCTGGGCCTGAGCCTGCATGTCCCGTGTCAGGAATCCACCTGAGACGCCACTGTAGCGTGAAGGTCAGCCTCTCATGCTGTCCCCCTCCATCTCTTTCTTCTCCTCCACCCCCCCCCCATTGTATCCCTCCTCCCCTCTTTCTTTCGGCCTCTTTTTTTGTTGTATCTGTCACTGGAAACTTCATTCCGGGGGCCGCTCTTTCACTCTCCCTCTCTCTCTCTCTCTCTCTCTCTCTCTCTCACTCTCTCTCTCTCTGCTCGCTCTCTCTCTCTCTCTGTTAACCCCACCCCCCTACCTCCTCTTCCCCTCTCTCTTTCATCTGCTTCCTCCCTGCTTTATTGTCTCATGCCACAGAGTTTTAGGGGTAACTGGGGATAGGATGTGAGAGTTGAAGGTCAGGGGAGACGGGGGGAGGAGGAGGAGGGGGAGGGGGTACCGGGGTAAAGTAAAGGAAGGGGTGAACGAGAGAGCAGGACGAAGGGAAACAAGAGGGAAAGGAGAGAGAGAATGGCTGGGAGGGGGGGGGGCGGGGGGGGGGTGGGGGGGAGTAGCAGAAGAAGACAATCCTGGCTTTTTTGATCTTCCAAGTATATCTGCCCTCCAAAGACTTTTTTATTCATAAGCACGGGAAGGAGAAATTGAGAGTCAGGAGAAGTGGAAATTAAAACCTTTGGGGTTTGTTTGGCAGTTTACTTGTGGCATATATCAACTCCTGATCATTAATTACAGGACTATGAGTAAAAGGCACCAGGGAGGAAGTCTCTTGTGGCCAGATGGCCCTGTCCCACATGGGCAGCGGGGTAGTTAGCACTGCTTCCAGCGCGCTGAAGTCCAGAGCCTTGTTACTCGTCCTCTGGACTCAGTCGTGCTTCCATGGTAACAACGTGTTCTTGGTAGACGTTAGCGGACGACCTAGCCGTGTATAATTTGCTTGATTTACTCCTCGAAGAAAGAGGGGCCACCTTCAACTATGTGGTCTGGAAGCACGCACACACACACACACACACACACACACACACACACACACGCACACAGGGGGGGGTATTCACACACACATGCATACACGGAAGTATAAACACACACATACACACACACACACACACACACACACACACACACATACACAGGAGTATACACACACACACACACAGACACACACATACACAGGAGTATGTATACACACACATGCGCACACATTGACACACCCACCTCTCTCCACACATGAACACACACCATCAGGCTCTCTGACCTTGCAATCATGGGGGTCAGAGATGGCGTGCCTGCCAGCAAGGGGGTGCGCTCAAACACACAGACACACACACACACACACACACACACACACACACACACACACACACACACACACACACACACACACACACACACACACACACACACACACACACTCACTCAGGGCGGCCTCTGTGCCTTCTCTCCTCACCTCTCTGGTGGAGTGCTCTGGTTTCTGGCCCTGCCACAGCCCCCCAGTTTAAAGTCGTGCTGTTGTCTGAGCAAACAAAGCATGCGGCCCAAGACGCTGCAATAACAACGGGCCCTGCTCGTATTTTTCTGCTTGCGCTGAAAGAAATGTTTCCCTGAGTTTTTTCTCTTTTTTTTTTTTTTTTTTTGCAGTCGACCCGGCGAATGTTTTCACTATAAACAGCCCAGCGGTACACTCAGTGTGGTATTCGAGCTCTATGTGGCTCTGCACACATAGGACACACATACATGGACACACATGCACATGGACACATGCACATGGAGACACACACACACACATACACACACATACACACACATACACACACTGCATCACCTCACTACGTGGGGATGATGGATGCTGGTACGGGTTAGTTGGTTTGATGAATTGGGTAATGATTTGTTTTTGGAGGTTGACTCTGTTAGGTTTCTGGATGCTGGTTAGCCTGCTGGTCGCGGGTGTGATAGGTATTGCTGTAGGCCTTTCGTGGTCATCGCTGATTCTAGTTAGGGCTCGTTATGGCTACTTATAGTTGCAGGTTATGGGGTGGCTAGGTTTAGTTATATATGCAGGTTATGGCTGCTTACGGACAGGTTATGGTGCTTGTAGATCCTGCTTATGGTCGGGGGGGGGGGGGGGCGTGGGGGCCAGCTAGGCCAAGAGGATGGAGGGGGGCAGGGAGGGGCTGTCCTACCTGGTACACTGGAGATTTAATTAGACAGAAGGGATTGTGGAGTGACCGGGAATTTCACAGGGGCTTAGATTAAAAGAAGGGAAGGGAAAAGAGAGGCAGAGAGGAGGAAAAAAGAGAGGAAGAAGAAGGAGAGAGAGAGAAAGAGGCCCTCACAGGCCCCCATCTCTTCCCACAAGAATAAACTGTTAAATTCTGCTAAATTCTATATCCATCACCATGTTTGTCCGGGTGTGTTTGTCTCTCGCTCTCGCACTCTTTCTCTTGCCCCCTCTCTCTCTCGCCCTCTCTCTCTCTCTCTCGCCCTCTCCACCTCTCTCGCCCTCTCTCTCTCTCTCTCTCTCTCTCTCTCTCACGCTATTTCTCTTGTGCTCTTTCTCTCGCCCTCTCTCTCTTTCTTGCGCGCTCTCTCTCCCTCACGCTCTCTCTCTCGCGCTCTTTTTAGGGCCAGAGTGGGGAAAGAGAGAGAGGCCCATGTCCTTTTGTACCCCTGTCTCTCTCTCTCTCTCTCTCTCTCTCTCTCTCTGTCCCTCCACTCAGCCTACTCTCCTACACCCTCACTCTCTCCTCTCACCCCTCTTCACTCCCCCCTTCCCCACCACCCCTCTCCCCACATTCCTGACTTCTTTGTTTTCCCCGTGTTAGCTTATACGCCACACACCCGGGAATGAGTGCACCCCCTACACACACACACACACACACACACACACACACACACACACACACACACACACACACACACACACAGTTTCCCCTTCCCTCCCCTTTCTTCCTCCTCTCCCTCCTTCCCTCTCCTCCTCTCCACATCTCCCTCCCTTCATCCAGGCCTTTGAATTAACCAGCCCTTGCTAATTATGGTTCCCCCTTTCCCTTTCTTTCTGCGGCTTCCTAAAGACTAACCCTCCTTGGCAGGACTTGAGAAAGACACACACACACACACACACACACACACACAAGAACACACACACACACACACACACACGCACACGTTACAAGTACGAGGTATATTCCTGGTTTTGCCCCGGGAAACCGTAGAGAAACTGCCTGCCTGTGTGTCTGTGGGGGGTTTGTATGTGTGTGTGTGTGTGTGTGTGTGTGTGTGTGTGTGTGTGTGTGTGTGTGTGTGTGTGTGTGTGTGTGTGTGTTTGTGTGTGTGTGTGTGTGTGTGTGTGTGTGTGTGTGTGTGTGTGTGTGTTAGTTTCTTTGTGTTGGTGGAGGTATTCTTTTAAGGTGGTGGATCTTGTCTCCCCACGTTGAAGCTTGTGTGCTTCGTTTCTGCGGTGTACCTAGGTATTTTCTTTGTTTTTCTGATGTCTCCAGCAAGACATTTGTTTTGTTCTTGGTGATCTATGGCTTTCTCGCCTGCCAGTTTTTCAAACATTTGATGCTTTTGTCTGGATTTTATATGGGGGGGAAACAAGCCTTCAGTAAACCCCCTTCTTAGGGGGTTTCAGACAGGGAAAAGTCATGTGACGTGCACTCTATGAGGATCTCTAAGAACCGTGTGTCTGTGTTGTGTTGCAGGTATTTCTTTGCAGTGCTGGCCATCCTCACCGTTCTAGGGGTACTAAATGGACTGGTGCTGCTCCCTGTGTTGCTCTCCTACTTTGGACCTTATCCCGAGGTGAGCCCACGCAGACAAATCAAATCCAACTGAAACTGAAAGCAAACGGGCTTCAATCACATCATACGCGATCGAAGCATTGAAATTTGTGATTGAAGTTTATCTGGGATGGGTTTGTCCCATTTGTCGGGCTCCATTTGCGGAGCCGGCGGTCAGACCATCGTCCCCTAACCGTCGCGTTCCGTTTTCCCTCGCGCGCGGCGCGTTCTCCAGGTGACGCCGGCGGACGGTGGCAGCCGCCTGCCGACCCCCTCCCCCGAGGCCCCTCCGCAGGTGGTCCACTTCTCGGTCCGTCCGCGCCACCACGACCCCAACGCCACCAACGCGTCGGGCGCCACCTCGGACTCCTCGGACTCCGAGTACAGCTCCAACACCAGCCACGACCTGCAGCAGTACGGCCTCCCGGCGGACAGGGGGCGTGCTAGGGCTGCGGGGGCAGAGGAGCAGCAGCAGCAGCAGCAGCAGCAGCAGCAGCAGCAGTACCACCTCCCCACCACCAGGGGCAGAGCAGCTAGGACAGAGGAGGAACGGAGGGCTGGGACGGGTCACAGGCACTCGGCCAGGCAGGCCGTGCCCCCAGCCTACAACGTATCCTCGGTACGACGCACACTCGCTCAAGACACTCTGGTTGAAGTCGCCTCTTTTTTCCGTTTCGGTTATTCGTTTTGATGACGGGTTGAGCGCGTATTTTGAACTTGTTATTCTTTCTCTTGCGTTCTGCAGTCCATCCCACCTCAGGGCACGGACCCCCGACCCCAACCCGGGGCCTCCCGTCGCCACGGCAACAGGGACCACCACCCCAAGGGCCAGCAAGCCCCGCCCCCGGGCAAGCCGCGCACGGACGCGTTCGAGTCGGCCGGCGAGGCCGGGGGCGGGGGCCACCGCGGCCCGCCGGGCTTCGGCCGCAGGGACCCCAGGGCCCGCCCCTCCCACAGCACCCGGCCCAATCACCACCCGCCTCACCACTCCAACCCCGCCCCTTTCTGCCAGCCCATCACCACGGTGACCGCCTCGGCGTCCGTCACCGTGGCCGTTCACGCCGCGCCCCCGGCCGGCCCAAGCCGGCCGGCCTCCTCGTACCCGGGGTACGCGGCGGCGGCAGCGGAGGGTTACTACCCGTCAGGTGCAGCTTCCTCGAGGCCGGGGCCCGGGCCGGAGCCCGGCTTTCAGGACCCCCACGTGCCGCAGGACACCCAGCCGGAGCCCGGCGGAGCCACGCCGGACACCATGGAGCTGCAGGACATGGAGTCGGAGGCCGACGAGAGGAACTACGGCCGACGGGCGAGCTGAGGTGAGCCTCCGCCAGGGAGAGACGTCGGAGTCCGGCCGTTCAAATAAGGACTGTCTCCAAAACAATGGTGTGGTATGAACCCATTCTGAATGATTTGACACTTTATTATTTGTCTTCTCAGGGGGGGTGCAGAGCAAAAAAAGCAAAAACGACCAAAGATTGGACACATTGGTATTGTTACGCAGCTGTCCTAGCTCCATCTGAACCAGCCCTGCTCGGCTCAGCCCGGTTCCGGCCCCCGGTCCGGCCCCCCGGTCTGGCCCCGCTCTGGCCCCCGGTCTGGCCCCCGGTGTGGCCCCGCCTTGACCCGGTCTTGCATCGGCAACCGTCCCGCGGCCACAGGCAGCAAGACACTCTTCAGTGTTGGCGTCATGGTGCTCATATTTACTGTAGTCAAGTGGACTGTTGTTGTCATAGCTATTTTTATCTATATTTAAGAGATGTACACGTGTAAATATGAACAAAAACGTAGCTATAATTGTCGTATGGAGTTGTACAACTCCTCTTTTGTAAACAGACTGGGGCTGCCATTAACCATGGCCTGTGTATGCATGTATGTATGTGTGTGTGTGTGTGTGTGTGTGTGTGTGTGTGTGTGTGTGTGTGTGTGTGTGAGTGTGTGTGTGTGTGTGTGTGTGTGTGTGTGTGTGTGTCTTTCTGTCTGTGTGTGTGTGTGTGTGTAAGAGAGATTTCAGATTACTGTTCTCTGTGGATCTGTGCCATGAGGAAGCTTCATCTACATACCTGTCAGCATTCAGCATTGCTGCTTAAACTATTTTGAAAATAATGTACATTTATAACTCTATGCAAATGTCTCTTTTAAACAATAGAATTGTGTGCGAGTGTGTGTGTGTGTGTGTGTGTGTGTGTGTGTGTGTGTGTGTTTGCACGTGAGTTTGTGCACGCGTAGGTGCGTGTGTGTGTGTAATGGTTGTATGATGAGTGAAAGCCTGGCTTGTCCTGGTGCCTCCATCAGATTTATCTTCAAAACACACTAACATTTACACTCATTTTGAACATGAGGGAAATTGTTAGAATTACCCAACAGGGCTCTTGTGTATGTATGTACAAGTATAAAATTGTATACGTGTGTGTCTATATATTGTATAAAGGTATGCATTTTGAGGATTTTTTTTTTTTATCACAAACCTGTGGTAGTTATAAAACAGTTAGTGTTTAACTTGACACACGCTATGCGTGCTATTTAAGACAAGCAGATATGAAGAAGATGTTTTTTGTTGTTTTGTTTCAGGTTGATCGTGTCTGTCGCTCAATAGGTTTAGCCCCCCTTCATTGTGACCTAATTGATTCCTCATTTCCATTGGTTGTTAGCCTAGCTGTTCAAGTTAGGTTACTGTTCTGGTGTTGTAACGTAGCAGGATTTTTATTCTCTCTCTGTAGCTCCTCTACACTGACATGTGGTCAGTAAACCAAACTCTGGAACCCAAAACCACAAATATTGTGGTCGTAACATTACTGATTCTGGACCAGGGAGAAAGGAGAACCGAACTTATTGTTCTCTTTGTGGGATTTTTGTAGTTAATAAGCTAAAGTTGGGAAAACTCTCAGACTCAACTCAACCAGGGTCTTGACTGCGTTCAAGCATCTTTCTTACAAAAACCAACAACTCAGTTCACATCCGCCCCAACAATAAGCTAGCCAAAGTGTAAGGGGCTAAGCCCTATATGTCCTGACAATGTGCTCTGTACGTCTGTGTAAAGATTCATGTGTGAATTTCCCTCATTTCTACCCCCCTATGGCCCCAACTTGGCCCTAGCAATCAGCAATGACCTCAAGCGATAAAAGTCCTCGGCATAACACCATCCGACTAATTGAAATCCGCCACCAATAGTGCAATGGTACGGTCCAGAGCCTTGGCTCAGAATGTACCCCATCCTCCCCTCACTCGATCATTACCTTCTTGCTATCCATGTCCTGTTATGTGTCTGCATTCATTTGAATATATCTAGATGTGTGTGTGCTTGTGTGTGTGTGTGTGTGTGTGCCCATATGTCATCATAATTATAACTCAAAACCACCACCACCATAGCCAGCTACGCTCTGGAAATCCATCTCCACACCCCCACTACCATGGCTACCTGACGTAGGTCTTCAGAATCCTTCTTGTGTCCAGTGTTTTGTTTCTGCTGCTTGCATGAAATATAGGTTGTTGTATTTGTTTGTTTTTCAATGTCTTTGTTTTTTGTGTGTTTTTTTCTCCTCCTGATGTCACATTGGCAGTAACGGAGCGAATTATGGCTGGCAACTATTTTATTCTGTTTTAAATGTAATTTTTTTGTTTTGTTTTCAATATTCAATTTGCTATATTTATATTTTGTAATATAAGATGTTTGTTTTTGTTTTTTCTTTCATTATTGGTCATGATGCCAGTGGATAACAAATGCAGGGATTTTTATGTCTATTGAAAAAAAAACACTATAACGGTTTAATGTTTTTTACATTAATGGAGTTTGATCTGTATAAAGTGCTTACTAATGTTAAATAGGAAAAAAAGAATATATAACATTTTACACTACGAGTCTCATAGCGCTTAGAGGATCTTAAAAGGAAAAACAAAAAACAATGGTTCTCCCAGGCTGCCATTTTGGTCTTGGTTGGTGTGGATGTATGTTGTTTTCAGTTACAAAGATAAATGTATGCCATATAATTTATTTATATGAAAATTTATTTTTGTAG
>NW_028177389.1:15000-16067 GCF_964030765.1 Micromesistius poutassou | reverse complement strand
AATGTACATTAATATATACATTAAGATATACATTAATATATATATATTAATATACACATTAATGTACATTAATATACATTAAGATATACATTAATATATACATTAAGATATACATGAATATACACATTAATATATACATCAACATACACATTAATATACACTTCAATATACACCTCATATACTATATATAATGTAGAGGAGCCTTCCTGTAGCCCCTGTGCGTTCTGCTGTCCCCAAGGGCAATATATACATTAATATATACATTAATATATACATTATATACACTTATCACACGGCTCTTCTCAACACTGTGGAGCGCTCCATTCAGGTGAATGGGCCTTTCAAGACTTCCGGTGGTGAATTATTTTTCAATAATGGCCGCTGCGTACAGTAGTCAGAGAGTAGTAATTTAGTCCGGTAACTTATGAACCCCAGCGGATTCGGTTGCTAAGCGACGCCAACGGACGTCTTTGGCGGACTGCTTGTCTGCTGATTGACGCTACGAAGGCTGAGTGTAAACAGACACACCGTGTCAAGGTAGTTTTTTTTTTCCGTTTTTTTGGAAAGTAATAAGCGGGAGATAATGTACAGAACGTCGCCGGTCATTATCTGAAATAAGCCCCTTCAGGGAGAAGCAAGACACCTCCGCTTGGCGTCGGCGTTCCGGTTCGCCCTGTCGGGGGCTTATCTCCCGATAATGACCGGCGCTCTCTACATTATCCCCTCACTTATTAGGACCTAGCGGATGGCCTCTGGATGCTGCTCATCTCAGCGCTGTAGTGGTGTGTAGTGTGTGTAGTAGTGTGTGTAGTGTGTGTGTAGCAGTGTGTGGTAGTTGTACAGTACCTATGCAGAAGGCCAGCGCTGTAGTGGTGTGTAGTAGTGTGTGTAGTAGTGTGTGTAGTAGTGTGTGTAGTAGTGTGTGTAGTAGTGTGTGTAGTAGTGTGTGTAGTAGTGTGTGTAGCAGTGTGTGTAGTAGTGTGTGTAGTAGTGTGTGTAGTAGTGTGTGTAGTAGTGTGTGTGTAGTAGTGTGTGTAGTAGTGTGTGTAGTAGTGTGTGTGTAGTAG
>NW_028177389.1:0-10000 GCF_964030765.1 Micromesistius poutassou | reverse complement strand
ACAGGTGTAGGTACAGGTGTAGTTACAGGTGTAGGTACAGGTGTAGTTACAGGTGTAGGTACAGGTGTAGTTACAGGTGTAGTTACAGGTGTAGGTACAGGTGTAGTTACAGGTGTAGTTACAGGTGTATTAACAGGAGACAGGTGTATCTACCTGATATCTTGGTGGTGACCTGGGAGCTGACCGTCGGACCAAACCCTTTTATAGTGGACGCGCTGATTGTGAAGGAGTAGGTGGAGCCAGGGGAGAGGCCCGTGAAGAGGTGGCTCGTCTCATTGGCTGCTTTGAACACCTTCCCGCTCTGATTGGTCAGATCGAACTCTGTGTCGAAAGAGCTCAGTGCCTTGTAGGATATCTGCAGGGGAAAAAAACACAGTAATTGTCTGTCTTTCTGATAGATATATCTCTATGTGTCATTTTTCTTTGCTATATATATTTTATTCGAGAATGGGTGCAACTTTAATGTGACCCAATATCCCCACTGGGATCAATAAAGCATTTCTGATTCTGACTCTGATGAGGATAGAGATCTATCTGTCAGTCTTACGGTCATATTATTCTCTTCTCCTACTCTCATGTCCAGGCACACACACGCACACTCCCTCAATCACACATTCTCTCACACACACTCTCAGACACACACACACACACACACACACACACACACACACACACACACACACACACACACACACACACACACCTATTCAATCCCCCCCCCACCCACACACACACACACACACACACACACACACACACACGCACACACACCCACACACCCACACACACAGCCTGGGTGACAGGTTGATGGATTGCCATGACAACCACATTGACCATCAAAGTGTCATGTTTGATTGGACGTGTGTCCTGGTTGCCGTCGGCGACGGGGTATTTGAATAGTCCGGGATCAAGATGTCACCTCGTACTGCTGTATGATCCCGAACGTGTAGAGAGGCTCCTTCCAGCTCAGAGAGATCCGCTCCTCGTAGCTACTGCCCTGGATCGAAGAGACAGGCACAGGGCCAGGGACTACAGACAGACAGACAGACAGACAGACAGACAGACAGACAGACAGACAGGGGGAGGGAGAGACAGACAGACAGACAGACGGACAGACAGGGGGAGGGAGAGACAGACAGAGAGAGAGACAGACAAACAGACAGGGGGAGGGAGAGACAGACAGACAGGGGGAGGGAGAGACAGACAGAGAGACAGACAGACAGACAGGGGGAGGGAGAGACAGACAAACAGACAGGGGGAGGGAGAGACAGACAAACAGACAGACAGACAGACAGACAGGGGGAGGGAGAGACAGACAGACAGACAGAGAGAGAGACAGACAGACAGACAGGGGGAGAGAGGGAGAGAGAGAGACAGGCAGAGAGAGAGAGAGACAGACAGGGGGAGGGAGGGAGAGAGAGAGAGAGAGCGAGAGAGAGAGAGAGAGGGAGGGAGAGACAGGGGAGGGAGAGAGATAGAGAGAGAGACAGGGAGAGAGACAGGGAGAGACAGGGAGAGAGAGGGTGAGAGACAGGATGAGAGAGGGAAGGAGAGAGAAAGAGGGAGGGAGAAAGAGACACAGAGGGACAGGGAGAGACACAGAGAGACAAAGAGAGAGAGAGAGGGAGAGACATTGAGCGACATGGAGAGAGAGACAGACAGGGAGAGAGAGAGACAGACAGGCAGAGACAATTTGCAATTTGCATTGTGTTATATTTGACATTTAGCACAGGACAGACCGGTGGTGGTCGACTCCCGGAGGAAGGGTCTGGGTTCAGAGCCCTACCTGCTCCTTCCTAGTAGGGGTGGAGGAGAGGGGGAGGAGGGGGTGGAGTAGGGGGTGGAGTGGGGGTGGAGGAGGGGCGGAGTAGGGGGTGGAGTAGGGTGTGGAGGAGGGGGTGGAGTAGGGGGTGGAGGAGGGGAGGAGGAGGGGTGGAGGAGGGGTGGAGTAGAGGCGGAGTAGGGGGTGGAGGATGGCGTGGAGGATGGGGTGGAGTAAGGGTGGAGGAGGGGAGGAGGAGGGGAGGAGGAGGGGTGGAGGAGGAGGAGGGGGTGGAGTAAGGGTGGAGGAGGGGCTCACCGTCCTGCTGGGTGAGCACCAGCAGCTCGGGGCTGAACTTCTCCCCCTCGGGGTTCCTGAGGACCAGCCTCACGCTGACGTTGGTGTAGGGCGGCAGGTGGTGGATGGTGTGCTGCGGAGACGTGCTCATGGCGTCGTAGCACACCTCCTCGCGGCTCTCCTCCTTGGCCGCCGCGCCCCTGGAGACACCAAGCAGCACCGTCACCCCCACCCCCCACAACACAGCACAGCGGGGTACAGGGAGACACCAAGCAGCACCGTCACCCCCACCCCCCCACAGCACAGCGGGGTACAGGGAGACACCAGGCAGCACTGTCACCCCCACCCCCCCACACAGCACAGCGGGGTACAGGGAGACACCAAGCAGCACCGTCACCCCCACCCCCCACACAGCAGGGTACTGGTCACTGGTACTGGTCACTGGTACTGGTCCACTATCAATGGTGTTAGTAAGACCCTAGCGAACTAGATAGCCTGATAGCTGATGCGCCGTCCTTATAACTCCTCCTACAGGGGGAGGGGTTACAGTATAGCTCCTCCCACAGGGGGAGGAGTCTAGCTTATAGCTCCTCCTACAGGGGGAGGAGTCTACCTTATAGCTCCGCCTACAGGGGGAGGAGTGTACCTGTCAGCGCCCCCTACAGACAGGTAGCGGTGGTGTACCAGGTAGCGATGGCGTACCTGGTAGCGCGGTAGTGTACCTGGTAGCGCGGTAGTGTACCTGGTAGCGGTGGTAGTGTACCTGGTAGCGGTGGCGTACCTGGCAGCGCCCCCTACGGGCCGGTAGCGGTAGTGGACGGTCAGGTTGTAGGAGTAGCAGCGCGTCACGTTGTATCCGAAGGGCTCCCAGTGCACCGTCAGCTGCTTGGACTGCACCTCCACCACCTCCACGTGCTGCGGGCCCTGCATGGGGTCTGAGAGAACCGCCGCGAATCAGGAACCAGGACCAGTTGTACAGGAAGCAGCAGGTATCAGAACCAGTGAATCAGAACCAGCTGGGTGTCTGAACCAGTATAACAACCAGCGTAACAGAGCCAGCGGGTATCAGAACCAGTACAACAGAAGCAGCAGGTATCAGAACCAGTGGGACATAGACAGTGGGTATCGGAAAACCAGTGGGACAGAACCAGGAGGTACCAGAAGCAGTGTGACAGAGCCAGTGGGTATCAGAACCGGTATAGCAGAACCAGGAGGCATCAGAACCAGTATAGCAGAACCAACAGGTATCAGAACTAGTGGGACAGAATCAGTGTAACAGAACCAGTGTAACATAACCAGTGTAACAGAACCAGTTTAACAGAACCAGTGTAACAGAACCAGTGTAACATAACCAGTGTAACAGAACCAGTTTGACAGAACCAGTGTAACAGAACCAGCAGGTATCAGAACCAGTTTAAGAGCACCAGTGGGACAGAACCAGGTTCTGAGCCACAGCCCATGTCAGACCTGAGGTCATCATACAAGCCTAGACACTTCGATACACCCGTGCACACACATTTAAATACACACTTAAATACGCACGCACTTACACGCCAAATACACACCAAGATACACACCAAGCTACACACCTAGATACACACCAAGCTACACACCAAGATACACACCAAGCTACACACCAAGATACACACCAAGCTACACACCAAGATACACAACAAGCTACACACCAAGATACACAACAAGCTACACACATAGATACACAACAAGCTACACACCTAGATACACAACAAGCTACACACCAAGATACACAACAAGCTACACACATAGATACACAACAAGCTACACACCTAGATACACAACAAGCTACACACCTAGATACACACCAAGCTACCAGAGATGTATAGTAACGAAGTAGAACTACTTCACTACTGTACTTAAGTACAAAATGCTGTATCTGTACTTTATTGGAGTATTATTTTTTTCTCCTACTTCTACTTTACTGCATATTTTGATGACTTTAATACTTTTACTCCAATACATTTTTCATGTGCTGAATCGTTACTCGTTAAAATCGTCAAATCAGAAAGGGTCAATGTTCAAAATACCGGAATTGTCCTTGAACTTGTCATTTAGCCGTTTTCCTTGGAATACCCGTCTGGCCTTCGAGAAGTTTAGTTGTTTGTCTTTACATAAACACTTGTACGTGGCCTTTGACAGCTTTAAGACAGCTCTGTATGTATTCCTGTCCTTGTACTGCTGCTACAGCCAAAGGAATTGTGTGTCCTTCAGTTTAAATATTTGAGATAATATAAACAATATGATATTCAAACTTTTGACTGCTTTCTTTAATATAAACATGACTCAATACTTTTACTTTTAGTACTTGAGTAGTACATTTAAAAATAAACTACTTGCAATACTTAAGTACAAAACATTTTGAATACTTTAGTACTTCCACTTAAGTGAGGTGTTTAAAGAACACTTCTACTTCTACTCAAGTACTTGTACTTTTACTTAAGTCTGGGTCTCTAGTACTTTATACATCTCTGCAAGCTACACACCTAGATACACACCTAGCTACATACCAAGATACACAACAAGCTACACACCTAGATACACAACAAGCTACACACCTAGATACACACCTAGATACACACCTAGATACACAACAAGCTACACACCTAGATACACACCTAGATACACACCTAGATACACACCTAGCTACACACCAAGATACACAACAAGCTACACACCTAGATACACAACAAGCTACATACATAGATACACAACAAGCTACACACCTAGATACACACCTAGATACACACCTAGATACACAACAAGCTACACACCTAGATACACAACAAGCTACACACCTAGATACACACCTAGATACACACCTAGCTACACACCAAGATACACAACAAGCTACACACCTAGATACACAACAAGCTACATACATAGATACACAACAAGCTACACACCTAGATACACACCTAGATACACACCTAGATACACACCTAGATACACACCTAGCTACACACCTAGATACACAACAAGCTACACACCTAGATACACACCTAGATACACAACAAGCTACACACCTAGATACACATAATTTTGCGTTAGGACGACAAAAAGCCTTAAGAAAGAGAGGACCTGTAGGACCATGTCCGAGAGAGGGAGTGAGAGAGGGTGTGAGGGGGAGTGAGAGAGGGTGTAAGGGGGAGTGAGAGAGGGTGTAAGGGGGAGTGAGAGAGAGCTGGTGCTGAACAGAGAGCTTCATTCACACACATGCGAGACGAGGCCAGGTCCTACCTGTGTGTGTGTGTGTGTGTGTGTGTGTGTGTGTGTGTGTGTGTGTGTGTGTGTGTGTGTGCGCACATGTCTAACCTCTACAGCCCATAATAGTTGTGTCTTCAGAGACATCGCTGTGGCGATGATGGTGTCAGAGTTCAAGGGGATGGTAGATCCTATTACCCATAATCCCCCAGGGGAAAGTGAACAGCATCGCATCAATTTTATTACACAGGCACACACACACACACACACGCACACACACACACATATAAAGACACACACACACACACACAGGCACACGCACACTTACACACACACACACACACACACACGCACGCGTTAAGACACACTCCCATACACACACACACACACACACACACACACGCACATATAAAGACACACACACACACACAGGCAAACGCACACATAAAGACACATCCACACACACGCACACGCACACATATTAAGACACACACCCACACACACACACACATATATATATATAATGTCACACACAAACACACACACCCACACCGACCCCCCCCCCCCCCCACTCTCCCTGGTGGTAGAGAGGGATGATAGATCGGGGCAGGATGAGAGATGAGGGTGTAAGTGGCCTTCATTCAGCCATCCCATCATTTCTTGGTTGACATTTAGCATCTTTCCATTACAGCGCTGCCATTTAAATAATACTCTGCTGCTATTAGCGCCTTAGCACGCTACGCTAGGTAGGTCCCTGACATTACATTTACATGATAATGGTTGGGCAGCCGATGGTTGGGCAGCACAGTGCGGCGGGCGGGCCGGCGCTAGCCGCGTTTAGCCGACAGCAGAGTGGGAGCGGCTATGCGCTAGCAGCCTGGCGTGGCGGCGTCGGCTTTGCAATAGCGGTGTTTAGCCAGCAACACAGCGTACTAGCAGCCTTGTACTAGCGGCGTTTGGCTAGAAGCACAGCATAGTTAGCAGCACACCATAGCAGCCGTACACTAGCAGTTAGTTTAGCTAGCTGTGTAGCGTAGCAGCATTGAGCTAGTAGCACGGCGTAGCGGCGTAGCATGTCAGCCTTGTGCTAGCGGTGTTTATCTAGCGACATAGCGCAGCAGGCTTACACCAGCGGCGCTTAGCAAGCGGCGTAGCGCAGCAGCATTGAGCTGGCAGCACGGCGTAGCAACATAGCATAGCAACATAGCTTAGTTAGCAGCCCTGTGCTAACAGTGGTTAGCTGGCAGCATAGGGTAGCACCAAAGCACCAACGGTATAGCGCTAGGAGAGGCAAGGAGAGGCTAAGCCATTAAACACGACATGGTACTGCACACTTGATACACATCTGTAAACACACACACACACACACACACACACTCACACACACACCTACACACACACACACACACCTATTCATCTATCCACCAATTCATCCATCTATGTGTGTGTGTGTGTGTGTGTGTGTGTGTGTGTGTGTGTGTGTGCGAGAGTCATAGAGCCATGTTAGAAATCTGTTCCAATCAGTCAGGGTCGTGTTCACTGTAAAGGTCAGACAGAGACACAAAGAATGTGTGTATGTGTGTGTATGTGTGTGTTTGTGCACATTGGTGTGTGTGTGTGTGTGTGTGTGTGTGTGTGTGAGTGTGTGAGTAGCGGTGCATGAGTGTGTGTGCACACTTTGGAGAGCGTTTTCTAAAAGCTCAGTTTTACCTCCTTGGCGCTTGAACACACGCACATGCACACACCAACACACACACACACACACACACACACACACACACACACGCACCCCCACACATACACACACACACACACACACGCACACACGCACACACACACACACACACACACACACACACGCACGCACACACACACACACACCCATTGCCTCTATTGTCCTGCAGGAAGACAGAAGGGGACAGGAAGTTGCATGGTCTCTTTGATCAAAGCAAATGGAAGATCATTAGCATAGAGACGATGTCTAATATCTTGTGACCTCTTTTCTGTAAGAGGCAATAACATTAGTCTGTGGGCGGGGCTTAGTCGGGAGGCAGCAGAGTACCTACGGCGTCGACGTCGAATAACCAAATCTGTCTTTTTTTGGTTTTATTTCACGTATATCGGAACACGTATGGACAGCATTGAAACTTGAATTTGAAAGCATGGTGGTTTTCTTGGATGGTCTTCTGTCCTTCCAGTTGTACAGTCTTCATGTCTTCATGCTCCTGCTCATGTTAGGGGAACACTCTGATCTGATCTCTGTTCTGAATGGTCGCCAATTCAAAACAAGCGCCAGTCACAACCCAACAAGATCGTAGTTTGTCTGCAAACAGACATTTAATTCAGCACGATTTTTTGCCTGTGATTATCAGGCTTCCTGTGATGCTCCTCATCTCTCCGTATCTTTAGTGATCATTTTCAAATCGACAAATAAATAGATAATGTCAATAAACTAATGAAAGATTGGGCCCAGACACCTCAAATCCTCCCCAAACAATATCGGCGTCAACAAGCGAAAGATGTGTTGAAATGGGAAACCAGTATGCACCCATCTCCCAGTCCCATTAAGCCCTTCTATCCCAGTACCCTGACACCCATCCCAGCACCCTGACACCCCTCCCAGTACCCTGACACCCCTCCCAGTACCCTGACACCCCTCCCAGTACCCTGACACCCCTCCCAGTACCCTGACACCCCTCCCAGTACCCTGATACCCCTCCCAGTACCCTGATACCCCTCCCAGTACCCTGATACCCCTCCCAGTACCCTGATACCCCAGCCTCCCAGTACCCTGATACCCCTCCCAGTACCCTGATACCCCTCCCAGTACCCTGATACCCCTCCCAGTACCCTGATACCCCAGCCTCCCAGTACCCTGATACCCCTCCCAGTACCCTGATACCCCAGCCTCCCAGTACCCTGATACCCCTCCCAGTACCCTGACACCCCAGCCTCCCAGTCTCCCTGGACGGAACCCGCCGTTCATCTCTCGGCTGTGTCCAAGTGACAAACTGCACCTGCACGACGGGATGAAGTAACCTGCGTCTCGTGTTTTGGAAATGCTTGCTTGTCAAGCATTTACTTTACTACAGAGTTGTAGTAAACACGATCTCGTTGGATTGTCTCTGGTGACACTACGACTCTCGGCTCGTTCACTTGGAGCCCCGAGATCAGTGTGACAAACTGTGACCGACTGTGGTCGCACCTCCATTCCTTCATGTCTGCCGCTCAGCAGCCCAGCGAGAGGATACCAGCGAGAGGATACCAGCGAGAGGAGACCAGCGAGAGGATACCAGCGAGAGGATACCAGCGAGAGGATACCAGCGAGAGGATACCAGAGAGAGGAGACCAGCGAGAGGATACCAGCGAGAGGATACCAGCGAGAGGAGACCAGAGAGAGGAGACCAGCGAGAGGATACCAGCGAGAGGATACCAGCGAGAGGATACCAGCGAGAGGATACCAGCGAGAGGATACCAGCGAGAGGAGACCAGCGAGAGGATACCAGCGAGAGGAGACCAGCGAGAGGAGACCAGCGAGAGGATACCAGCGAGAGGATACCAGCGAGAGGAGACCAGCGAGAGGCTCTTCCTTTTGGCCTCCGGTTCCTGCTTGCGTTCTGCCTCCAGCCCCCGGCTGTTTGGATCGGCTCAGCTCAGGAGGTAGAGCGGGTTGACTTGTAACCAGAAGGTTGCTAGTTCAACAATCCCTGGCCTCCCTCCTAGAGTGTCGAGGTGTCCCTGAGCGAGACACCTCTCCCTCTCACTGCTCCCGACCAGCCGGCCGTCGCCTTGTGCGGTTGCCGCCGCCGCCACCGCCGTGGGTGTGTGAATGTGTGCGACGAAGCGTCGCAAGTCGCTTTGGATAAAAGCGTCTGGTGAATGGGCTAAAACAAGCCCGTCCAAGATGGTGGACGGGACTACCGACTCGTGCGTGACAACGACATCGTGACTTACTCACTTAATTGGATGTTTCCACATCTCTTCCGGTGTCGCTCCGGTCACATGACGGAAACATCCTCAACGCTCGTTGAATTCATCTTCTCGTCCTTTTCTTCATCTTCGCCCTCTACTGCGGCGGAGTATGATCACAGGGCCGGGCCGCTGTGAATTACCCGGACACGACCTGCTCTACCCACACACACACGGGCTCCACCAGAGATTACAGGCTTCGAACAGGGCGCTGGTGGGGCCGAAATCAGCCCAACGTCCAAATGATTCAGACGGCTGCGTTCACACGCACAGCTCCTCAGGCTAATGTCTGGATAACTTCAGGGTGGCAGTGTGAACGGGGGCCGGAGAGAGCTAATGAGACATATGGAGAGGGAGACGCAACCCTGGGGGCGACGCCGGGGCACGGCCACCATCCCCACCCCCATCATCATCATCATCATAATCACCATCTTCATCACCACCACCCCCATCATCATTAACACCATCATCTTCCATCTCGTCAACATGGCGATGTCGTTCTCATGTCTCATGTCAGGGCTCAACTGGTTTGGTTAACATTCGTGTTGATGCGTGATGACAGCACGCTAATTAATGTGATAGCATAGCAACATAAGGCTAAGGCTAACAGCGCCATGCTAACTCATAGCAACATAAGGCTAACAGCAAAGTACCATTGCATGCTGCTGTGTGTTACCATAGTCCCTGTTTGTTGTCATAGTCCTATGCTGTTAGCATGGTGCTGTTAGCCATATG
>NW_028177390.1:10000-16455 GCF_964030765.1 Micromesistius poutassou | reverse complement strand
CCAGACCAGACTATATGCACGATTATCGATCAAACAGATCCTTATTTAGCTGTCCCTTGATTTGAGTCTGCTGTGTGACCCATCTTCTCGCGATAACGTCATACTTTGTAGGTGTACACAAACATGAGTTGTGTTAGATCACAAACAGCAGGATTCTGCCATTTCCTTTCTTCATCATCCGCTCCAACGCTCAGTTTCTCTCCATTTTACTGTACACGCAGTCTCTGTCCACTATCTCTCTTACACATCCCACTCCCTGCTCCCTCCCACACATCCTTCTTTCTCCCGCTCTCCAGTCCCCGTATCCTCTCCCTCACATCTAGGAGATGGCACAGTTCTTGCTCTTTCTCCTTTGGCGGGTGTGCATCTGACCGTGGAGGGGTCCGTGCAGGGGCGCGTGGTGGCCCGGCATCCCGGAGGGGCTGTAGCGGTGCCGGAGCTCCTCGTTGTTGATGTAGCGCAGCTGCACGGGCCGCGGGATGGCCTCCCCCTGGAAGTAGGCGTCGTCCTCCTCCGACTCCGAGCTGGAGGAGCAGCTGGAGCACCAGGGGTCCGCTCCCTCTCGGTAGCCCTCGGCCCAGAGCGGCCCGCCCGGGCCTGGGCCCTGCGGCTGCCAGCCCGCGTTCTGCAGGGTGAGGTCGGAGGTGGTGCGGGGGCAGGGCCGGTACTGCTGCTGCTGCCTGTAGGCGCCCGGCGCCAGGCCCAGCAGCAGCTCCCGGGCGGCGTGGCCGGTGGGGAAGCGGTCGTAGTCCTCCTGCACGCGGCGGTGCGGCGGCTCCGCCACGTGGGCGGGCCGGTCGGCCACCAGGTGCAGGGCGTTGTCAGAGCGGGAGCGACGGGAGCGCTTGTGGTGTCGTCCGCTGCGGTGCTGGCTGTTACCGTGGTTACCGCGGCGGTGCTTGCGGCTCCTCGGTTGCGGTTGCTGTTGCTGGGTTACGGGTTCCTGCCCGTTAGGGTGCCGACGAGGGGTTCTCTCGCTCATGGATGACATGCGGATGTTTCCGCTGCTGCCGATCAGACCGGCGTGACCGTTGGCGTTGAAGGCCAGGGGCCGGGAAGGGTCCCAGTACTGCAGGGGGTAGCCCACCCTCAGTGCAGCATCCATGTTCCCGTACAGGCGAGAGGAGGAGAGGGACTCTGTGCTGTGGAACTGCATGGAGGAGCTGAGAGTGCCCATGTGGCTCTTCTCAGATACATTCACGCCCGAGTCCTTACTCAGATCAGGCATAGAGAACCTGGACAGATGCTCCTGACGCTTACTGACCCCGTCCAGAGAGTTGCCTGTGGAGAAAACAAGTGACATTCTGCATTAAATATTGCATCAGATGATGTGTGTCCTAACATTCCCGATACCTGTCTGTTCTTTCCTGTGCTTTGTTCTACATCAAATAATACTTCACCTGCGGCGTTGGATGTGATCAGGGAATCCATGGATCCGCGAGGAGTCTGCTCAAGAGGAGTGAGGGTTTCTTGGAAACTCATGCCATTGATGGGGTTCCTCCGAATCAGTGGGGGCCTGTTCGCCCTCTGGAAGCCATGCAGGCTGATGCTCCTCTTGTCTGAGATGCCCTGGCCCTGGCTGGACACCTCGTTGAAGCTCATCTGGGTGCGGAGCTTGGTGGGCCGGAACTCATCCTGGCTGTGATGGATCCAGTTTTCATTGAAGGATTGGCCTCTCAGGGCGGCCATCGGAGTTCTCTTGGTGTTGCCTTGTTCCTTACCCCAGGAATCAGGCCTCTTCCCTGGGTTGACGGGGCTCTGGGTGGGCGGGTGAGGGTTTGAGTTGGGGTTGTAGCCCTGTCTGGGATTACATTGGCCCAGCATCTGTATGGGTGTGGGAGTGGGGGAGGGTTCCCGCTTGGCGCTTTCATAGGCAGCAGAAGGGTAGGCCTCATCCCTACTCATCCACACCTGGTTGAGGCTGGGGGCGCGGCTGGGCGTGCGGCTCGGGGTTCGGCTGGGGGTCCTGCTGGGCGTCGGCCCAGAGGAGACGCTCAGGCGGTCCATCTGAACAGAGAGGGGGTCTATCTCGGCAGACATGCGGTCGGGCATGGGCGCGGAGGCCGGCTGCCGGGCCTCTGCATTCCGTCGTTCCTGGCTCGCATTCCGACGTTCCTTTTTCCCAACCTTGGTGCTGTGGCGGGACTCCCGGGACCGGGCGCTCTGGAAGGCCGAGTCTGAAGAGTCCGATTCATTCGGTTCCTGATTGGTTCACACACAAAAAACACTATGTTAGGGTCATTGGTTAAACAACGTGAAAAAACGTGAATGGGTGGGAGTAATTCCCGGTGTACTATGCATTCATTGCGTTTTTTCAATGTACATGATGGCTTACCTGTCCGGCACTACAGGAGCGTGAGCAGAAGATCTGGCCCTGCTTGGGGAGGAAGGGGCGGCCCAACAGGGAGCGCTTACAGCGGGCGCAGCAGAAGCACTCTTCTGTGGCGTGCCAGTGCTGTCCATCATAGGTCATCTGACCTTGGTCAATCCCTGCAAGCCAAGCCGTAAAACACAACTTAGATGCAGATCTACGAATTGAAACTGTTGGATGATATAGTCAATGAGATCCCGATTTTATTTTATTTTACATGGTGAAGGGTTGATCAAATCTGAAAAATAATATACTGAATAAGGTTGTGTATACTCCACATGGTTTCAGCAATCTGAACCAAGACTGGAACCATACCTTTGATGGTGTGTAATTAGTCTGTAGATGAAACTAATCGGAAATATGTGTGTGTGGTTATTCTGGTGACATAAATAAATACAAATATATCATGAATAAATGAGCTCTGGCGCTACCTGGGTTTATGTCCCTGAGGGAAAATAATATTTGTTCGGTTACACTCAAATGCCTGATTATGCGGTTGGTAAAATAACACAACACATTTCATTGGATGCGATCCAGAGCTAGGGGAACTAATCATCTTTCCTTGCTTCCATCTGGATGCAACATGGCATCATCTGAAACAAGCAGAACCCTCCACTGTTACTGAAGCCAGAGAGGATAATAAGCATCCACCTCTCACTGCGCAGACTACGCCTCTCTGCAGCTGTGTCGCGCACAGGGCCGGGGGTGCATATGTTACCCATTGTTAAATGTGTTCCCTAACGTCCTCCCTGGAGCTTTCCTTCACAGTGAGCACACGCCGTATTCTTCCTTGTTTTTTGACATTCTCACGAGCATTTCTACATCCTTGTACCGTATCAGCAGTTCAGAGGATCTTAATTATGTCTAGGGCAGTGGACATTTTTAAGGGTTGCCTGATATGCAGAGGAGGCTGTGGGAGAATGCTGACGTATAAGCTATGGATATTGTTTGATGGCATTTAAATTAAGGGTAGACAATATGGAGAGACAAAGCCATGGCCAAGGCTTGATTTGGAAAATATGCACCTTGGAAAGTCCCACTCCTCCCCCGAGGCCTCCCTCCTAATCCACTCCCCCAAAATACGTGACTAGCTTGCTAGCTTCAGTAATAGGTCTGCCTAGCCTTGTGTGAGTGATTGGACAGGGTTATTAAAGGCCTGCAACAGCCACAATCAATCCACTTATTGATTGATGTTGCAATGTACATAAGGGGTTAAAATCATATGTGGTGAAGCCACAGATGTAACACTTTGTAAAGATATTGTGGTTGGAAGGAGTTTCTACCCCCAAAGAATTGGGGTTCTGTCTGGGCCAACAATGGTTGGCAAACACCGATGGTTAGCGCGGTCACCTATGTGCTCGCCACAGGCGTCGCAGTACTCGGCGTAGAGGGACTCGAAGCAGTTGCAGCAGTGTGGGCGGCCGTCCTTCATGATGTAGCGCTGGCCGCCAAGCGTGACTTCGCACTCAAAGCAGCAGAAGTGCTTCATGTGCCAGTGCCGGCCCTCCGCTTCGGTGCATTCGTCAGCAAAGATGATCTGCATCAAGTACAATATAAAGTTTATTAACGCTGATTCACTCAAAGGCAGAGATAGCAAATCCGTCTGACGGCTAAAATCCATCGACAAGGCTTTCAGGATGGAAGGTGGCCGTGATAATAGACGAACTGAGCCAGAGACGGAGCCAAACATTGACTATTAAGAGACATCTTCTTTAGTACTAATGTGAGCCCGTCAGCGGTTGATACAATCAGCGTTTCACCAACGATCCTGCTGCTGCCGCGTCTGGGCTCAGACCGGCCATCGTTACTCTTTAAAGGTATGTATTTGGTATTATTAATTCAGAGCGAGTTGAAAGGCTCTTTGACCTAAATCAACCGTTTCATGGCCTCTGAAGCGTTTGAAGGTTTTCGGCGGGGGCGGGCGCACCTCATCGCAAGCACAGCAGCGGGGCTTCAGCCGCTCAGCGTGGTGTCGGCCACAGAAGATTTTTCCGTCCTGGTAGAAGTATATGAGGTCCACCAGCAGCTCCTCACACATGTTGCACACAAAGCACTGGGGATGCCAGCACTGCCCATGGCCAGTCCGGGCAGCAAACACGACGATTTCCCCTCCGTTGATCTGCCCACCGCACTATAGAAGATAAAGAGGGGCAATGGAGAACGTTATCAGTAGTCAGAGAGGCCTGCATGGTGTTCAAATGACACAGTGATAGAGAAGATAGGAAAGGTATAGAGCCAAAAAGAAGTACTTTTGGTGCCGGTACTGCTGCTGCGGTACTGTTATATGTCTTAAATTGCACAAATAGGGAATTATTATGGCAATACTGTAATATTAATAATACTAATGACATGCACTTTATATACTAACTAGAAATATAGAATATATATTATATAGAAACTAGAAAATAGTTTGGGGCATTTATATTGAAAGCACAAACTAAAACACAGCATGGAGAATGTAAGACCACTACCTGCTCACACCCGGCCCCGGTGATATTAAGGGGGAAAGGACGCACACTGCCCCTCCCCAGGTTGTCCATCTTCCTTTGGTTACTGAAGAGCTTCAGCTCTCTTTTCTCCTCCTCGTCTAGAGTGTTGCAGTAGCGCACCTGACCCGAGAAGAAACACATAAAAAAATCCATCTCATTTGTATTCAAATGCCTAGACTTATCCATTACAAAAACATGGTTGTTTTTTTACCTCATTGTCATGTGGGGGCAACTGCTGAAGAAGTTGTTTAATGCGATATTTCTCTCCTGGGCTGTTAACATAGGGGACCTTGTCCTCCGGTAAGCAGCTGTAATACTGATGCACCTGGAACAAGTACACAACACAAGGCAGTTGATGACCCAAAATAGAATCACACTTATGTTTGGTCAATAGTTAACGTTAAAAGTTAGTTAATGGTAAAATAGCTTTTTCTACTGGGTCATGTTGTAACCATGGTAACAGACTGGCACATCTGTCCAGAGGTTTGTTGAGCCAAGGATGAAGTACCTAGCTGATTAAAATATTTGCTATGCCAATGTTTTGACATCACTGTTCTTAGATTTGGCCGGCCAAGTTCAGCCTTTATGCGCATCAAGTTTTGTGTTTTTCGGTCTGCTTTTATCAGCACAGCCCTTGAAACCAGAATCTGGAAAGGAACTGTATATTTTGACAGATGACATTCAGAATGCTGTGGCAGCTTTTGCTTGTCTTGCATGTGTGAGACAGGAAGAACAACAACATGAGACAGCACAACTTATTGTAATTACGTAAAATCTAAACAATATTATTGCAGCAGTACTGCGTTTAGGATATTTATACTTATGGTCAGGATGATAATGATGATGAGGCGGAGGAGGAAGATGGTAACAAATATCATGCTAAAAATTATAATGAAATGAAAACCTTTATATTTAACTGGTTGCAAGGCAAGTTTATGTTATATATATATATATTTTAGATCTATTGCAGACTATATATATACAGAGACATATATGTATATATATACACTAAAGAAAGCGTATATATATACATGTATGTATATGTATGTACATATACATACATATACATATGTATATGCTTTGTTCATTAATAATATAATTATATTTTACAATTATTTTTACCATAATTTATAATTCTTTTTAGCATCATCTTTATATATAAATTGGACGTCAAACAAGGGGCAGCTCTGACTGTGTTGTATCTCCTGTGGCATGAGAGAGGCCGGGACCCTGCATCCTGTCAAGACAGCTGACTGGAGAAATGACTATTATCAAGCATGCTTCTCCTCTATTAGTGCAGCTCTGGGAGGTCCGCTGCCACACACTGCTAGACTTACTTTTAAATTACACAGGATTCAGTTCAAGCCTTCTTTTTCCCTGGGAAGCCGCTGACATTTTGAGCCCTTCAGAGCTTTACTGACGTCCTTAAATAATGTGTGATGATATGAAAAAAAACAAAAAAGTATAGATGAATACATGAGGATCCATTGTGGTAAAAAAAATAATGCACCAAACATTCAGGGAAATAATAATTATAAATCATATTTTCATTACCACATGCTAGATATTTTCTTGATAATAATAACATGACGTGT